>NW_006437736.1:7292867-7309792 GCF_000325575.1 Pteropus alecto | reverse complement strand
TTTTTTATGAAAGGAAACTAAGTTTAAGCAGATGTTGAAATACCACCAGTGTGACCCTGATGTCACAGCTGGGAAATGGTGGAAGCAGAATTCACACACACCTTGATCTGTCCTATGCCAAAAGCAACAGTGCTACCTCCAGGCCTTTGGGAGCTGAGTTTAAGCTCTTCTAGATGGAGCTGCCCAAGAACCCTCTGGGTTCTGTGTCCCCAAAGTCAGAGCCCACAGATTGTCAACTTGTCATATTCTTTGTGTTGTCATTATTTTGTTTCCTTCTTCATGAGTTTTTCTTGAGCTTTGACCCAGCCTTTTGAGGGTCACTTCGTCAGCGCCCCAGACACATGTCCTGATCCTTTTCATGTGGCTCCCAACTCTGTGCTTTCCTGGCGGATGTGTTTATTAGAACGATTCTTCATGATTTAAGTGCTGTGACTCCTCTGGGTCTGTAGTGACTGGTGAGGGGATAAAAAAGTTGATGACATTCAAAGTTTGTAGAGATTTCTAGAGATTGTAGGACCTCTCCCACCTGCAGCCATTCTGCCTGTGTGCAAAGTTCTGTAATTTTTTTAGTGAGTGAGGAAGGGGAAACGAAGATGAAGCAAGAGGAGACTAGAGTTTAGAAATGCAAGAAAGAGAGCTTTATGGAGAATAGGGCAAGTCTGCAGTACTGGTGGTGGTTTTGCCCATGCAGAAAGAGGTGTTCCATGCATCAAGCAGACTTTCCCATCAGGCCTTGTGCCCCTGCAGAAACCTGGGCTTGGTTTCTCAAGGCTCATCTCTGTCCCACGTGCCATTGTCTTGCTCCTCTTGATTCTGAAGCAGAATAGATCCTCTTAGACTTGTGTAAAAAGCTGCTTTTCCTGCAGTGCTTTTTATTGAGAAAAGGGTAGCTGTGTTTGTCCTGGATCCGAAGGTCAGGAACAGATAATATTTGATACACATTGGCCAGGCAATCAGAGGGCAGGGTTTCGGTCTTTGTAGAGGTGTGTGATATAGTTGTGATTAATATCACCTCCCAAGGTGAACTTGAAATGGAAGACATTCAGAAATGGGGAAATGAGCTGATAAGATGAACCACTTGTGTGATACTCTAAGAAGAGGTTTTAAAGTAAACAAAGAAAGGAAGCCCTTAGGAAAAGCAGAATTACAGGAGGAAAGGGCATGAGATTGTCCTCTTGCTGCCAGGAACCATCACGCTACAATCAACAAGCATGTATGTCTTGCCCACATGTGCCTGGGCCTTTTAGATTGTCTTCTCTCTCTGCCTAAAAGAGCAGCTGGAGCACTAAATTGCCTCTGCCCCTTCTAGAAAACTAAATAACCGAGGCAAGGGCAAGATGTAGATAAGAACTAGACATCAGGACCTGATGGAAGGAGTGCCAGATTTATCAGTTTTGTCCAAAAATGTTCAATCTTATCTCTTGTAATTCATCTCTGCTCTCAATACCTCCTATTCTTCCTTACACGCCACCCCCCTCCACCGCTCCCTCCACTTCCTCCAGCCACACTGGTTTCCTTCCTGTGTGTTACATATGTGCGCCTCCCCTCATGGCCTTTGCACTGGCTCTTCCTCTGCCAGAGTGCTCTACCTCCATATTTCACCCTCTCCTCTTCCTTTGTTCAGATATTATCTCCATGAGGCCTGCTCTGATGACCCTATTTAAAATTGCACCCTAGTGCTCCTGATCCCCCATATCCAGTCTTATTCTTCCCCATAGCACCTATCACCTTCCAAAAAATTACGTGATTTACTTATGATGTTGCTTGTTTGTCTTCCTTCTCCGAAGTGTGAGAGATCCATCAAGGCTCCCAATATGTGTCGAATTAACAGTTCTCAGGCAGTCACTAATGGGTATTGTTATCATTCCTCCTAGAACAGGGCAGATTCCTTCAGGGAAGGCCTGATTAGGTAGGTCACTGGTGGTTGGTCAGTGATTTGGATGTACAGACGCTCCTCGACTTTGGGGTTATGCGCCAATAAACCCATTGCAAGACAAAATGTGTTTAGTAACCTAACCTACAGAATAGGATAGCTCAGCCTAACCTACCTTAAATGTGCCCAGAACACGTACATTAGCTATAGTTGGGCAAAATCATTGAACACGAAGCCTGTTTTATGATAAAGTGTTGAATGTCTCATGTCATTTGTCAAATACTGTACTGAAGTGAAGAAACAGAATGGCTGTATGGGGACTCACCATTAATCATTAGCACAGCTGAAAGTACCCTGGGCCTGAAGGATGTCTGAAGCATTGAACCAAAACAGAACCCTGGCAACATAGTACACTTTAGGGTACCATTTTTTTTTAAAACTTTTTTGTTTTTATTAAAGTATAGTTGGCATACAGTATTATATTCGTTTCATGTCTTTGACATAGTGATTGGACATTTATAGAGTATAAATTGTTTACTTTTGTGATCTTGTGACTGGGAGCTGAAGTTCATGGCCACCGGCCAGCATCACCAGAGAGTATCATACTGCATATCGCGAGCCTGGGAAGGGATCAAAATTCAAAATTTGAAGTATAGTTTCTGTTGAATGCGCACCACTTTCACACCACCATGAAGTAAAGAAAATCAAAAGTAGAACCATCATAAGTCGGGGACCATCTGTATTTAGAATGAGCCTCCTTTTATGTGATGACATTGTTCGACCAATCTGTTCCAATGTCTTTTAAACAAGTGGAACACATTGAAGAAGAGCCATTGCAATCTAATTAAGAGCCTGAACCTGGGAGGATCTCTGTCTAGTATGGCATTCAAACCCAGCCTCCTTATCAAATATTTTCTTACAACATTGTTATCTTCAGTATATTGGATAAATGGGAAAATAGCTCTTAGGCATATGGAAAGATGCTCAACCTCATGAATCAAGTAAAAAATTCAAATTAAAACTCCTTGCTGCCTCTTTTCATCTCCTGGACTGGCAGAAACCCAACTATTTGGCACACTTTCTTGGTGAGTCTTTGGGGAAACAGGCTCTCATGTGTTGCTGGTAGGGATGTAAATTGATTCAATCTCTATCGAGGAACTTTGGTATTACCTATCGAAATGTCAAAATTATATATCTACACGGTTACTCAATATTGCTTTCAATAACAAAAGGTTGGAAACCATGCAAACATCCATCAGGAGAGGACGGGATAAATAAATATAATTTATCCAAAGAATACCTCAAACAAAGCTCTCTTTAAATTAATACATTGATATGGAAAAATTTCTGATACATTGTTACATGGAAAAAGCAAGATGTAAAACAAAGTATGCTACCAATTAGTAGAGGAGGTGGAGGTTGGGAGTGAGGGGCAGGGAATAGTATACATTTGTATTTGTTTATATAAACTAATAAAAGTTTATCTGTATGATGGAGGAAGTTGGTCACGGTCAGGGAAACCTTAGCAGATGGGAATAAGGTGGAAATAAGACTTTTTTTTGCCATACTTTAAAAAAGTTAATCTCTTTATTTTGAGATAATTGTAGATTTATATGCAATTATAAAAAGTAATACAGAAAGGTCCCATATGTCTTTTACCCAGTTTTTCCCAAAAGTAACATCTCGCAAACCTGGCATACCTTTTTGTATTTATTTTTCAGCCAAATGGATGGGTTTTCTATCAAAAAACTAAATTAAAAACATGGGATTCACACAGTCACTAAATTTAACAAGTTGGAGTAGAACAGTGCAATAGTTCTGTATTATGAAACCATTAATGCAAGGATGTCAAAACCGAGGACAAATAAAAGTCAGTCTGAAAGGATTAGTTTAGATTTTTACAAGGTTACACCCATATTCTTGAGAATCATCCATAGTTAATGTGTTTCTTATATTTCCTCCATGACCAAATCCCTCAGGCTGTCTTGGATCAACATTGCTTATCAACTCCTCCCAGATGATAAACTACTCTGATTACATCTTCTTTGGCTTGTGTCTCATGCTTCCAGAATATTCTGTGGCTTTTTAAAGTTTTGCCAATTCTGCATCACAGTTGCATCCTTTATTACCCTAGTCTCACTTTTTTTGCAAGTGCTATTTGCTATATACATTGTGGTCTTTGGCCACACCCATTGTTCCTCTTGACCACAAATCCTGGTCAGTGATTGGTGACAGAAAACCTAGAATTAAGCCACCTTAAAAGGGGGACCAAATGGCATAATAAATAAATAAAAGAAGTTGGGTTTTTAACTCCAAAAATGAATCTGAAAATTAGGGAAATTATTTTATCTTTCATTTAGTTAATGATCACAAAATTTAGATTATAATCACAATTATGCGCTAATTCTTATAATGAATAAAATTTATTATAACAAACACTTCTTATAATGAACAAAATAAAATGAAAAGACAAAATTCTTGTAATGAACTAAAAATCTTAAAATGATTCAGGTGCTGCTATTCTAAGGGAGGAGTACATACTTTTCAATACTTGACACAAAGTCCTCGCTTTCACATTTGTCTTTTGAAGGGAGACATGAAGCAGCTCATTTTTGAAGAAATGATTTATGACTTCAGTTTTTCCAATGACCATTCTTAATCTGTGTAAGAATATTGATTTTGTGGACTGTCTCTCACACAAAAGTTCCATGACATTAGAGATTTAGGGTCTGTTCACTGCTGCATCCCCAGCATTTATGAAAGTTCCAGACACATAGGTGCTTAGTAAATACACCAGATGCACCTGTTTTATTTATGTTTGTTTTATTAATTTTGTCATCTCCTCTTCAATTGTTAACTGATTCTGTCAGTGTTGTTCATTGCTTTTGGCAATGTTGTTCATCTCTTCTCCAACACTATGTCTACTGACTTCATGAAATTCTCCATGTTTTACAAGATTTGAAACCTCAATCTGTAGCCAATTTGACTATTTACTTATCAACCTTCCCAGATAATAAGCCACTCTTTATATCTTCTTCTTAGGCTCAGTCTCATGCTTCCAGAATATTCTGTGGCCCTTTATTTTTAAAGTGTTGCCAGTTCTGCATCCTGGTTGCTTCTTATTAGCTTAGTCTCACTTTTTGTGCAAGTGCTGTTTGCTGGATAGAGTGTGGGCTTTGGTCACTCTCATTATTCCTTCTCATGACCAAAAACACTGTTTAGTGATTGGTGATGAAAACTGGGTCATCTGTTTATACAGCA
This sequence comes from Pteropus alecto, assembly GCF_000325575.1. Classification (NCBI taxonomy): domain Eukaryota; kingdom Metazoa; phylum Chordata; class Mammalia; order Chiroptera; family Pteropodidae; genus Pteropus; species Pteropus alecto. The sequence goes on along the minus strand of NW_006437736.1, from coordinate 7,304,658 downwards.
TTTGATAATCATACTGAGAGGCAACATAGTGTGTTGGATAAGGGAACAACTTTGGAGCAGACAACTTTGGTTAGAAAATACCATGTGCTCCATCTATAGGACTTCAGACAAATTACTTGACTTCTCTCTTCTTCTCCGATAATAACACTTCCCTTATAAGTTAACACATGAACCCACTTAGATCTCATTAACATTCTGGTCCAAGAAAGTAATAAGTTCTCTGTAAGCATTTGCTATTAGTATTATCAAAGGACCAGTCCACAGTGGTCTGGATAGATGCCGGCGTTAAGTAGGAAAGCACATTTGGTTGAGGGCTAATTTTGTAAGTGATCAGTTTATTGGTGGATATAGCAGGTTTCTTTATCTTTCTTTCCTTCTTTTTTTTCCCTCCTTTTGAAGTTGATCAGCAACCTTTATTCTGCTCCTTATCATTCATTAAACAACCCACACAATTCATTTCCTTTACCTCTGCCCCGAGTAACAGTAGCCAGAAATGGAATACACAATAGCGGAAGACCTTGTAGAGAAAACTTAACTTAATGAACTTACTGGTTTAACTGATAACTTCATTTTCTGAAAAATAAACAGACTCAAGCCAGTGGACCCTGAAAACTCCTCCCAGCAGTGGCCACTCTCTGAGCTGCTCTGCTTTCTTCTTTCACCTGTTTCTTTGTATGCTTATCAAATGCCAGCTGTGTTTGTTCTCAAATTTGTTTATGTCAATTGTATTTTGTTTATTGTAATGGTGTCATTTAACTCAATATGCATAAACTTGGTCTGTAAATGCAAAAAGAGAATTGTAATTTCTAAGGAAACTCGATTAAATGTTTTGGAAAGATTCAAAAGAGATAAGTCAAAAAAATTGTAATTTATTTAATAGTGTTTATGACAAATGTAAAGATTTACAAAAACTGACAAAACACTAGAAGGATTCTGCATTCAAATTGCTTCAAAAGTGTCTTTAAGATTTCTCTCCACTCTAAAGAAACCCAAACTGGAAATGAGATCATTCAGAGTAAATGGTTTATATGCCAGGAAGACAGATATAGTGGACTTGTACTCGGCTGTAGTGGACTCATACTCTTGTGACGGCCTTGGCCTACATCAGCAGGTAGGCAAGTGACTGTACCTTTAGATATCTGTGGTGTGTATGTAACCATAAAAGTTTTTATGACTTCTTGCTTCAACCAACTCTTTTGATTACTAACTGTGTTGAATTTCAGGCAGTTCGACTGTAACGACGGGGTCCCGGGTAATAACTAATCACAGAATGAAGTCTGTGTGCATAATTTTGACACAATTTTACTGACACAATTTTACTGACACTCATCTTTACAGTGCAATGATTATGGCCTCCTAGTATCTCTAAGCCATAGAGTTATTAGAACGAAAAAGGAGGCATGCCATTGAAAAGTTTGAGCTAAAAAAGTATCCTTTTAAATTGTAATTTATAGTTTAATATTTTCTTCCAAAAAGCATTACCAAAATTAGTTAATTCTAAGAAAAGAATAATGAGAAAATTGAAGATCCCAAAATTTTACAGCTTGAAAATTAATTGATGTTTGGCTTCTGAACCAATTGTAAATAGATAATTTTTCCTCTGTTCAATTTAAATTTTCCATTGCCACTTGATTACATTACCGCCCCCCCAACACACACTAAATTAAATAGAATTGTGAACGTTTTTCTTTTGCTATTCCTACTTTTAAAAAGGCATTAATTGCTCAAAAGTCTTGACTGATGCAGGGCTGACAACTTTTAAATATAAGGGCTCAATTTCAACTTAAAAAAAGAAAAAGTCCTCCTAAACATAATAGTCCTGTTTACCTGACAGTAATTGTGTCTCAGTCCAACAAGAATATGCATTGTAGAGTTATTGCATGCCAAGGACAACTTATGAATGGTTCCAGAAGGATTAGCTGATGCTGACGTGGTTGTAAGTATACAATACTGTAAACTTATATGGAAATATGATATCATACAAAGCACAACAGAGAAGAGTCCTAAGTTGTGTCCATTAAAATTATCCAGCTCTAGATGCAGGACCTGGCGTCCCCGTTTGCTATCTATTTGACCTTGAGTAGGTCACTTTTTTAAGACTCAGTTTCCTCATTTTTCAGATCGCGATAGTAGGTACTTTCCTTATAATGTTGTGAAGATGTGCCTGGCCAAGTGTAAGTGCCGAGAAAACGTTAATTATTTTTTCTTTTGTAATATCAACAGCTTTAGTCTAAGCAGCAATGCTTTCTAGATTCCCCTCAAAAAACTTCTCAAATGTGACCTCTTACTCACCTCCCTCTTGATTAACGCTCTGGTCCCAGCCACTGTCATCTCTTGACAAACTGCGGGAATAGCTCCCTCATATGGTTTTCCTGGTCTACACTTGTCCCTCCACAGTCCTTTCGTACCATCCTTTAAAAACATTAACTTCACATCACTTCCCTGCTCTCAGCCCTCACCAGCTTTCCCTCATGCTTAGAATAACATTCGGAGTCCTTATCGTAACCATGGGGCTCTCCGTGACTCCCTCCCCATATGCACACACATCCTTGCTCGCTCCCCTCCAGCCACACCACTTCCTTGCAGTTCCTCTAACATATTGCCACCTCTAGGGCTTTGGCTTCGCTATTCTCTCTGCTTGTAATTTTCCTGGCCCAAATATTCCATTTCATTCAGATGTCTGTTCAAGTACCTTTCCCAGATTACCCTGTCTCAGGTTGGTGGCTCACCTAGCCCTCTGTCTTCTTCTCCAGCTTTCCTTTCCTTCACAGCATTTATCACCCCGAGACTGTTTTTACTGCCCCCCGCATAGGAATATAAGTTCCACGAAAGAGGGACTTTTTCTGTTTTATTTACAACTACATTCACCATGCCTACAAAGTTGCCCATTACACAGAAGGCAGTCAGTAACTACGTGTTGAATCAATGAATCCTTGAAGTTTTTGTTAGCTATCAAGCTTCTTGAAGGTAGTGAATTTTTTTTTTTTATCTCTGTATCCCCAATCAACTGTCACAGTTCCCGAAGCTTAAACAATTTTTTTAAAAATGTTATATGAGTGACCAAAGAGGAAACTCAAATTGACAGAGGGAAAATTATATATGAGTCATGTGAGGAAAGAGCAAGTTATTTGCATTTACGAGTAGGAAATTCTTTTTACATTTGAAAATAGTCTATATAGCTTTACCATGCCACTCTAAGGTAATTGTCACCAAGTAAAGCTGCCTAAAAGTTAGTCTTAATAATTAAAAGCATCTCATAAAATGTAATTACTTTTTATTATCATACTTATTCCTTTTAAATAATGTATTTAAATATTGTGAAGATAGAGGAAGTAATGACCTCCTTTTACTGGTGCATTAAGTGTTTTTAGGTTCTAAGTCTTGATTACTCTTCCAAGCAATGGGCCTAGGATTTTAATAAGCCTCAGTCTGGGCACGTAGATAAGTTTGCATCTTGCCATGTCAGTCCTCCCAATAAACCATGACTCCAAGCTTTAGAGTAATGGAATTGCATGTATCCAGTGATTTAAAGAACAGCATTTGACCAAGCTCATATGGTCATACATGTCTTTTTTGTATTGTTTCCATTCCTTTGAACATCAAGTGATTACGCACTAGCTTAACATTACAAATTAATTTGGAGAAGGATGTTAGATGAATGACTTGGAATTTTCCATGATGAAATTAACTTGTAGAATTACAAATGAAGGAAGTGTAGACATAAACTGATTTCCTAGGCACGACCTACCCTGGAAACTACCGTGTACACATAATCTCAACAGCTTCTAAGCCACATGCAAATGAGCTATTAGTTCCTATCCCCTCTTCACTTTTCAAGAAGTGCCTCATTTATGAGGTGGCAAGTGGGGAGGTAGATAGGACTGGGGCAGGGCTGGAACCACATTGCTTAAGCCACGTGGTACAAGATCATGTGGTTGGGAGTTGAGTAGGGAAATTGCTTTTGCTGGGTTAGGAAGCAACAGATTTTTCTTCTCATTTTCCAGTTTCCTGAAGAATATGGTACCTAAGTACAGCCACACCAACCAAAGACGACTACTTCTGCCTTTGCACAATTAGATAATTTAGTTTGAACTTAAAAAAATTAATAAAACAAAGAGACGCTGCCCACAGGGTCTCTTGGTACTTCCTCAGTGTTATACTCATCTGGATTCCAACATCAGGCAGAAGATGTAAAGCGATATTTATATATGATATAACATATTAGCACATTTTCTTTTGCTGCTTGGGAAGCTTTTTAGATATTCTTGAACAAAATTTCACCAAATGTTTTAGGTACCATTTTGTCATTTTAATGGAAATAAATCACAAACTGACCATTCTTACCTGACAGATTGGGGAATTTGTGTCTCCAATTATGTCTAACACATAGTAGGTGTTCCGTAAATATTTTTTTGAGGAGTGGGTAATTTTCATAGTTAGATGTGGAGCCAAAAAAAAAAATTTTTAAAGATGGCTGCATTTAATCAAACAACTGGTTATGAATGCATTAATATTTTCCCCAACTTTTGTAATGTCAACACTGCCTATGTTTTGCCAAGTGTAGGAATGTCATCCCATTGGTGCTTGTGCATTGACGGTAAGTGTTGGAGACTCAGGAATTCTGAAAGAAAATCAGATTTACCATGGCAGTGAATATTTGTGAAAGACCTTTACAATTAAATTATGGCATTCAAGAAGCTGTGAGGTCTTGCTTACTTGACCTTTTCTTGGTATACAGCAAAGGTGTGATGATTCCTTATTACCATCGTGGTTCATTGCCCAGGTGTGCTGGAGACAGCTGGTGTGTGCTCCCGAAAGCCAACTGTGTGCATTGCTTCCCAACTCTGTGTTCAGTGACCTACATTTTGGTAGCTTGAATTTTTGACATTTTGAAAGTATTTATACCATGGAAGTGGGCTTATGCCACAAGTCAACTAGAGCTGGTTGTTAAGCCTTTACCAGCACATCAGTCTTGGTTCTCTGCCTCACCCCCAATAGTTCTTCTAATTGCTTTGTTCCTTGCCTGCTGTTAGAACACAATGAAGGCAGGAAAGTTAGGGAGTTAGACATCTGGACTGGAATATAGATTCTGCTATGTAATAGCTCTGTGACCTTGAACAGGATGAGTTCTCTAATACCAGTTTTCTCCTTCGTAAAATGAAGTTGATATAGGACCCATGTATATATGATAAGCACCTAACAGTGCCTGGTGCATAGTCAATGTTCAATAAGTGGTATCTTTTAGGTCAGTTTTTTTTTGTTGTTGTTGCAAATACTGATAGTCATTTATTCAAAAAATACATATGGAGTGGTTATTGGCAAAACACTTTTGATCCTGCCTGTATTGTTTTTAGTGTGCAGCCAAACAAGAATTAAACACCACCCTGAAATTCTGAGCTTTCAGATCGCATGTCTGATGTTGTGTGGCCTGTACATCTGGGCCCTTGCCGTATGTCTTGGTTTTCTGTGAGTGGACTGACAGTCCCTGAGTCTGGTCTTCTTATCTCCTGTTAGAAGACCTTCGTCCCCCTAACTCCCCATCCCCCTAAATATCCTCCTCACTCTTTCATTTCCTTCTCTTCCTCCACAAACAAACAAACCGTCTTACTGGCATGTGGCAGGTTACTCTTAGACTTTTGTTAACAAGTCCTCTTGCATGGGTCACCTGGCTGCTGCTGTTTTATATCCTGATGTCAAGAAGAAAAGGCTTGATTTCCCTGTGAGAATGAATCTTCCGTCCCCAAAGTGCTGCCCAAGGGTTGGAGCGATCTCTACCTTCTTCCCATTACTGGCTCCATTCTCTCCTCACCCACTCAGCCCCATATCGTGCCCAGAAGGGTGTCCCCCATCTCAGGCTGCCTTCACTTCAACATTTCTTTAGTGAGAAGAATGGTTATTTTGGGGGAAAAATTGTAATGTTAAATTCGAAACTCTTCAGATTCTTAAAAGTGACACTGAGATTAAAATCATTGAGAATAAATAGAGGCCTTCGAGTAAAAGGAGGAACATTAACCTCTTTATACTCTTCAAATATTAAGTGTTCATGAAACTTAAAGGCTCCTACTTTCCACAAACACAGGCTTCTTGTGGAATTTTTCAAATACTTTGAAGTGCGTCTTTTTCAACATGATCAGGTTTTCGATACTCGAATTTCAGAACTGTTTGAAAATGTGGGAAGACGCAAGATGGGTATGCGTTGTTTCCTGTTGGAAGCTCTTTTGCTATCAGTTTTAAACTGTTGCTTTATATGAGCAGCTGGAAGATGTAAACATTCAAACCTTGACATTGATGAATAAAGAACAGGACCTGTCAAACACAGTTTCCAGCTCGTTCAATTAATGAATTGATAGACGCACCTGGAAAATGTTTTATATAAACTATGTTTTGTTAAAATAATTTATCACAATTAATATGACCTCAATACTCTATTGTTTCCATAAAGTACTGATAGGCATCAATAATATTGTTCAGAGTTTCATGATTATATTTTCAGCAGTGTGAATTTGTGCATAAATAAAATTGTTAAGAAAATTTAAATGTGTTTATGTGTATTTAATATTCCAAGAGTAGATTTTTCAAATGTGATTTTAGACTAATTTTTTCCCTGAAACAGTCGCAATGAAGTCTTCACCAAGAATGGACATATATCAATCAAGTTTATTAAGCTCGATCATTTCAGAAACACCACCACACCATTCACTTTAAGCATTTCCTAGCTTTTTACAATGAAATAAAAAAAAAGAAAAATGTAATCTTTCATGGGAGAAAAATGAATTTTAGATTTTTCGGAGCCAAAATGAAAATACTGTAGAACAAAATCGGGTCAAATCTTTGGAATTCATAGTGACTTAACACCTAGAAGAAACACAATATAAAACCTGCCAATCACATGCCCGCCCAGAGGTCTGAACTGAATTCATTTTTAATAATTCGGATATTTCTTCTCTTTCTCAGTGACACAGGAACAACACCTCCAGAGAGTGGTATTTTTGGATTTATGATAAACTTCTCTGCATTTCTTGGTAAGTCCATAATAATTATTATAAATAAATAAATAATGCACAATCTCCGGTGACATGAAATATATGATTTACAGTTTGTGTATAATTTTTTATTTTTTAATAAATTTTCACAGACTTTATTATTTTAGAGCAGTTTTAGATTTACAGCAAAACTGAGCCAAAGGTAGAGATTTCCCATATAGCCTCTGCTCCTCTCCCCACCCCCACAGCCTCCCCCATCATCAATATCCCCCACCAGAGTGACGCATTAGTTAGAGTTAATGAATATTCATTGACACATCATAATAAAACAAAGTCCATAGTTTTTACATCAAGGTTCACTCTTGATGCGTATCATCGTTTAAAAGTACAACCTTTCAAACTAGAATTTTGCTTTACTTCGAGAAGCTAAATGACTAGAAATCCAGAGTTATTTATGATCTTCTTAAAGAACTATTTTTCACTTCATCCGGTAATTTGCCACAAGATTTTGAAATAGATTTTATTTGTATTTTGATTTTTAAAATTGCGACTTATATCCAATAGATTTGTGGAAACCAAAGAGACCTAATATATAAACTACAATTTCTCAGAGTGTGTTCTGAAGGCAACGTACATGAAAATCATCTGGGGTGCTGGTTAAAATGCATGTTTCGGGGCCACATTGCTGATCTACTCAGTCAGAACTTCTAGAGTGGGGCCAGGAGCATGAGCGGTGAACAAGCACTCTAGGGGACTTAGATACTCACTAAAGCCGAGAACCCACTGACAAAGGTATTGTCTCACTTGTTAAAGAGAGGGGAAAGGTGAAGCAGAGACGTTTGTCTCCAATTCAGGTATGATTTTTTTTTAATTCCTCAAGTGCACCTGAGATGCAGTTGCTAGAAAACAACCCTCTCGTGAGCAAATTAATGTACTGACTGAAAAACTCAATCTATGATGGAGTGATCCAGGTGTATAGATGTAAGATATAGGACTCTTTCCTTAGTCCTTCCATAAACGCCTACCCTATGGAACAATCAGGTGTTTTCCAAGAGCCTCTCCTGTAACCAGCACTTCTGTCCCTCTCTATTGGTACAGGGTGGGAAGGGACAGAGGTGCTGGAAACCCTACTTAGTGACTTGACACCTTTGGAATTTGATCATCCAACTTGGTAGAAAGTTTCACCCTGTCACCCATTCGTGGTCGTCCCCTTCCACGGATTTAGAGGTGAGCAAGGGGAAATAGAAATAGTCCATCAATCCAATTGCCCTCTTATACCATACTTGCCTGGAGTCCAGATTTAGAAGACAGATTATTTTATCACCAGCAAGTGATGAATATGGATTTTTGCTTCTAAGCAAGGCAGAATCTGACATGAATATCTTCATTTAAAATAGTCTATGATAAAAAATTAGCTTTAGCTTGCTTTTTTAAAATTCAGCAAAAATATTACTAAGTGCCTACTCTGTGACAGACTCTGTGCTTAGGGCTGGAGTCACAACAGCAGACAGACAAGGACCCTTCTGTCATGAAGATTACATTTTATTGTGAAATTACTCTCCAAAACAATAAATGGTATTTGGTTAATTGACTAGCTTTTTGGAAAAACATACCTTTAGTACCCTTCTCACATCATTCACAAAAACCAGTGGAAACTACAGAACTAAACATGAAAGCAAAAACTATAAAAGGATTAAATTATAGGAAATATTTTTAAAAACTTAGGATGGAGAACTTTATCTAAATTTATACAAAAACCAGAAGCTAAATAGGAAAGAATTGAAAGATTTGGGTAGATAGAAAATTAAAACTTCTAAGTGGTGAAAGATACAGAAACAAGGTTAAAGATGAACAACAGACCAGAAGAAAATATGTAATATTTCTAGCGGACAGTGGACTAATGTACATAATGTATAAAAGTAACTAAATTAAAAATGAATAGACAAACTCAAGAGAAAAATAAGAAAAAATGACATGCAATTCTCAAAAGAAATGTGTATGACCAGCAGACATACTGAAAGTTTCTCAGTCTCACTAATGATCAGAGAAATGCAAATTAAACCAACAGCTTGCCATTTTTCATTCATTAGTTTGGCCATAACTTAAAAGGCAATGACATATAGAATTGCTTTCAAACTCTGTTGTGTGAGTATAAACTGCTACAGTCTTGGCACAATTTGGAGATACCTCTTGACATTTTAATTGTGCAGTTTTTTTGACCCTGTCATGCTACTTCTAGGAATTCATCTTTCAGAAACATTGAAAGTGTGCCAAAGACTTATATACCCAAGGATGTTCATTGAGAATTGTTTGAAGTAGGAAACATGTAGGAACAATGTAGAAATCTGTCATTAAGAGAATGATGAAATCAATATGGCACTTCACTATATACCATGAGGAGACCCCGAAAAACAATGAGATAGACCTATTTGTACCGACATGGCAAGATCTCCATGGTACATTTTTAAGTGAAAAAAAGCAAGTCACAGAACAATACGTGCCCAATAGCATTTATGTGAAAAGGATAACAGCCAAAAAGAGGTGTGCGTGAGTGTGTTCATCACCCTGGGGAGAGAGTAGGATGGGATGAGGAAGGACAGGGATGGGCGAGTGGGGAGACTATTGCAATCAGGAAATTGAAAATACAGACTTTAAAAGAGCAACGAAAAGCTTTTTCTGTGTTTTTCATTCCGAAAAGTCAAGTAACAGAAATTCATTTCAGTACTTTTCTTTTTCAGGTGCAGCCACGATGTACACAAGATATAAAATAGTGGAGAAGCAGAATCAAACCAGCTATTTCAGCACGCCTGTTTTTAACTTGGTGTCGTTAGTTCTGGGATTGGTGGGATGTATCGGAATGGGCATTGTAGCCAATTTTCAGGTATGACCAAAATTTATTTTTGGGGGGTTGTTGGGGTGATGGAGTATGTGTGTTTGGAGGAGAAAAGCAAGAACAGAAGAGCCACACTTGTGCCAGTATAGCACAGTTGACGAGTTTGTAAAAATTAGGATAGTTTGCTTTTTAGAAACAAATATCATTTGAAAGTCAGTCCCGCCGGTACTCAGAAGAGTTGGGGCTCATGTGGGCACAGTTAGGAGAGAGCGGGCTTTGAACGAGGCTATGAGCTTTGACTGGCTCCATATTCTTACTGATGTGGTTCGATGTGTTGGAAGAGCTACTTCAGCCATTGTAATGATTCCACTAAGGGTGTGAAAATATTTGTATATGAATGTGTGTGTGTGTGTGTGTGTGTGTGTGTGTGTGTGTGTGTGTATGTACCGACTCTACCCTCTGGTATTTATTTAAAGAGCATCTGAACACTTTCACAGATGAGGGTATATATATAGATAGGTACATGGAAGTGAAATAATTTGCTCAGTGTTCCTCAACTAATTAATTGTTGAGCTAAAACGTGGCCCCGTTGAAGCCAGTTAACTTACATGGTGACTACTGCAGAATCTGCTTGATATTTTCTTAGTTTGTCAAGTGTGTGAAAAAACCTTACTTGAATTATTCTGATTTGTGCATTCCTGTTCATCCCAAGGTCTCTCTCAGGAAGGCATGGGACCTATTTGTCTATGGAGACAATATTTAGTATTTTAAAAGCATTCGTTGTATTTCAAATTATAGTACTCACCTCATAGGGTTATTGCAAAGACTCGATGAAAATAATGTGCAGTAACCAGCGGTTTGTCCTTGGCGGCCATCATGGTCATCATCAGTTGATCATTACAGGCTAACATTACATTACCCTGTCCATCACTGTTGTCTCTTGGTGACAGCAGAAAGGAAGTTATTCCAGGACGACTTTTTTGTTCATCCCAGGGGTACTCCTTTAAGACTTTTTCCCACCAGAAGTGGATTGATCCTGTGTGGTGCTTATTTTTACAAAAAGGTATTAGTCGTCACCGCTATCAGGCTGCTAAAGTATGTCCGCACACTGAAGCACCAGCCTTGGGGTGCTGCCCCCTAGTGTTAATCTGGGAGGATAATAAAGAACCTCAAGCCTCCACCTGCACCGTCTGCTTTCCATCCCTTCGCTAACGTCTGCTCCCATGTTAAGTCGGCCCCTTGGCAGAGAGTCCTCTTGTCTGACCTGCACCACGTGGGCCTCATAGAGTCACATTTTCTGCACTGCACGTGGGGGATGCCATCTGTCAATGCAGGGCACACATTATGATAAAGAGCTCTGGGCCACTCAGTGCTGCCTTGAGGCGGGAGGGGAAGGCACCCTTCCTTGTGTGACACAGTATCTTTAGGACAGCTAACAGGGCCCCGGGATATTCTTTCAGGTCTCAGGGCCAACAAGTTTTCATGTGTGGATGTAACAAATCCATAATTATGAATGCTTCCTTGTTCACATTGGAAGCTAGAAAGGTGGGAGCCACACTTGTAGCCTCTTTGAAGCAAGTGTGTAGGGCTTCATGGAGGGCATTTTGTGAACTAGATTCTGGCTTCTGGCTTCATGTCACTTTGCTACCCTTATTATTCCCTATGTGGCGAAATCAGACAAATAATGCTGCAATGCATGTTTGCATGTGACCTTTGGCACACAGTAGAGACACTCTGTGACATTTCCTTATGTTTTATGATTGCGTATGCATTTTGTTTTTCAGAACCACACTTATGAAAACATTGAATGCTTCAGCTCATATAATTCTAATAGTAACCTTAGAAGATAGGTAGTATAATTTTCCTCATTCTCAATGGAGAAATAGAGGCCTAGAGAGGTTAATACTTAACCAAGATCATATGAGCAATAAAGGCAGAAGTGGCCCTTGTGTGAAAGCAGTCTGTCCAGAACCTG
>NW_006437736.1:7266046-7292840 GCF_000325575.1 Pteropus alecto | reverse complement strand
TGCCAGAGTGGGGAAATCTCTGTGAGAAAAAAGCATGTCACAATTCACACAGTTCTAGTGTCAGAAAGCACAATGAAAAAAAGGTAGAGAGAAAGGGAGACCAGGAATGATATGATTTGTCTGGTGCGGTGTGGATGTGAATTGTTCAGTGGGCGTAGTTATTCTCCAAATCACTCAACCTTCTAAGTGAGACAGCTGTCAATTTTTAAACCACAAAGTCCAGACTTTAGGGAAAAACACTTAGATGGTTAGATAATTGAACTTTTGGTTCTCTTTCAGGTTTCCGTGATATGATTACATTTTTACAAAAACCAGAAATAGAATCTGTAACTTTCCCGAGAGCGAAGTGTTTGTCTTGTCATTGTTCCTATAAATATATCTTTACGACTTCCTTGTTTGATATCCTGTAATTCATTTTCAGCATGCCATGAGCAAACCAACTTGAGCTGCTGTTACCTCAAGAAGAATTAGAAATATCAGGGCAACAGAGAGCGTTGACTCTGGTGGGTTCTCCTCAGTAGGAAGAACAGTGCATTTGCCGGAAGTGCACTGATAACACCCTTTCCCAAACCGGTGGGTGGGAGGGCTGCCTTTTGGTGTGTCCTCACCAATCTCTGTCAGTCTTTTACTTTTCCTCAAGAAGATTCCTTTCTGGAAAAGTCAAGTTTTCTAATGTTTAACCCCCTCAATATTCTAGTTTTCTCTATTTTAACTATCTTTTAAATTACCAAGAGGGTTTGGGGAAAGAGATCCAAAAAGGGCTCCAGGTTTTTATCTTACCCTCTGTCCAAGATTCATGTTTATTTGAGAATCATTTTCCCTGGTAGAGGTATCTTCGATGAGAGGGTATGTATTTGTAACGTGCCTTTTTCACAGGGGAAAAGCACATTACAGATACAACTTTCACTCAGTCAAGGGCCTTTGATCTGATAAGGTCAGGGTTGACGTGGGGTGGAGGGGCATGACATTTGCAGATTAAGATCCTAAAGGCTATATTGACTTGACCAGGGTAGAGGAGGCAAATTCCTTGGTAGTGCTGGTGGTGGGGAGGACAAAGTATGTAAATTCAGGATATTGACTTTGTTAGCACAGAAAGAAAGTGGAGAGTGGAAAGAACCAGGATTCTCGGAAGAGTATTCTTGAAAATGACTCATTAGCAGTAGACGCCTTGCTTTTTATTTTCTCTTGCCCAAGTATTTCTAACATTCAAGGGTGAAAAGGACTCTTTTGTTATTATTTTTTTGGTTTGATATAGTTTTTCTCCCCAATTGAGATATCTTTGACATATAACTTTGTGTTAGTCCGAGGTGTATAACGTAGTGATTTGATTTATGTCTATATTGTGAAATGGTTACCACAATAAGTTTAGTTAACATCCATCACCTCGCAGTTATCATTTTTTTTTCTCGTGCTGAGCACTTTTAAGATTTATTCTCTTTGCAACTTTTAAAAATGCACTTGTTAAATATAGTCACCATGCTGTACATTATATATAACTGAAAAGTTTTTATCTTTGAACGGCAAATGTTTACCCTTTGACCACGTCCACCCATTTCCCCCACCCCTCCACTTCCCGCCTCTGGCAGCCACCAGTCTGTTTACTGTATCTGTTTTTTGTTTTGTTTCATTTTGTCTTTTTAGATTCCACATATAAGTGAGATCATGTAGTATTGGTCTTTCTCTGTCTGACTTATTTCACTTAGCATAACGCCGTCAGACCCATCCATGCTGTTGTAAATGGCAAGATTTTTCTTTTTTATGGCTGAATAATATTTCAGAGAGAGAGAGAGAGAGAGAGAGAGCGTGTGTGTGTGTGTACTATATCTTCTTTATCCATTCGTCCCTCAGTGAATACTTAGGTTGTTTCCATCCCTTGACTGTTGTAAATAAAGCTGCAATGAACATAGTGGTGCATATGTCTTTTTAAGATGGTGATTTCATTTCCTTTGGATTATTTTTAATTGTGGTAAAGTATATATAATATACAATTTACCATCTTAACCATTTTTAATTGTACAGTTCAGTAGTTATTTTCCTTAATTCTTTAAATATTTAGAGGCATACACACATTTTAAAAGGCATTGAATGTGTTTTATTTTTTCATATATAACTTCCCTAAATCTATATGCCCATGCTAGGTATCCTAAATATATAGAGTCTATACATAATAAATGAATAATTGGTATGCCATGTTGCAGAATGTTAATGCATTCATATTTGAATATAACACAAATCAGATAGTGGGCTTTTCCCTATATTCTTAAGTTTGATACCAGGAAATACATTTCCTTAGAAAACAAATTTAAATTTTTTAAAAATTTCCCTTTCCCATGTGGAGAATAAAAATTTTCTTAAAAAGTTTATCTGAGTGAAAATGATTGAAATCAGGCAGTACCGAACTAGAAGTGGTTAGGAATTCGATCTGATTTTAAATGAGTTTTTTCATGGGCAGTCTGGATGGAGAACGCTGGTTCTGGGAAAACCTGGGTGGCCCAGGTTGAAGACAAGTCTGGGGAACAGGCGTAGAGAGTGAATTGGCGCCGACATGGGTCTGAGACCAAAACCAGGTTGTCTTGGACAATATAACTTGCTCCTTTGCAAAGCTTGAATTTTTAAGTTCAAGGGGAGACCAGTCATTCAATCTAAATGTCATTGTTATATTGGAAGGTAGGTGCCTCGATGAGCACGTCTGGGGCCAACATCAGACTTGCCATCTAGAATGGGTGTAGCAGCTGCCTTCTTGTTGAAATGTCTGGTTAGAAGAAGGTGAGGGCTGGGGACTTGGGTTTGACACTGTCTTTGCATTTCAAAAGCAGTGTTTTTGCTTAAATTTGTGTGTTCATTTGGGATGGTTTGGGAGGGACTAATAGAGGTTATTGGGGAGCAGGGAGCCTAAAATCCTCAAGCCACCCATGGCACCTGCACAGAACAAGTTGAGAACTTTTATATGTAATTTATCATATAATCTTCACAGCAAAACCTGCAAGGCAGAAATTATTATGCCCGTTTTACAGATACACAGATTGAGGTTTTAAACCAAGAGTCCAGTGGTAGAGTCAAGAAATTTTTATCCAGGTCAGCCAGACTCCAAAGCCTACCACCATACTCAACTCTGCCACCTCTAAGATAGATGTCACTCTGTCCTTGTCCCATGTGCCCACGTTTGCTGTGGAACAACATTTACTTCATCATAGGGGAAGGCCTTTGCCTTGGTAATCTGCAAGCAGCTGCATTTAACAAAGGTCGGGGGGTGAGTGCAATATCGAGGACCAGTGACTCTGAGCAGCCCAGGGTGAGTGAGCACTTGGGTCTTGGTGTGGACAGACTCATGGGGAGTAATGTGCCTTTGTGACTCTCTCTCTAGGAGTTAGCTGTCCCCGTGGTCCACGACGGCGGGGCCCTTCTGGCTTTTGTCTGCGGTGTCGTGTACACACTTCTGCAATCTGTCATCTCTTACAAATCGTGTCCCCAGTGGAACAGCCTCTCCACGTGCCATGTAAGGATGGCTATCTCCGCCGTTTCCTGTGCAGCTGTGGTCCCCAGTATCCTTTTCACATGTGTCGGTGTCCTGGCAAGCTTGACACCTTCACCGACCCACCCCCTAAGAAAAAAAGCACAAAGGTTAACAGCCAAGTTTCCATGTGCTTCAGAACAACCATTGAGAGAAGAGTGTAAATCATTAAGAAAATGTCTCAGCATCTTCTTAATCTTTCCAAAGAATCTTTGGGGAACAGAATTGTATGAAGGAGGATGGAAGAATGTGGGCAAACTTCAGTCTCTGTTTACTTTTCTTCCAACAGGGTCACTTTCACCCGCCATGTGAAAATATTTAGTTTTCTTTGTAATGCTCGGCTAAAGACACCAAATATTGGTAGTGCACTTAAAGTAATAGCCCTGTGAAGTGCTAAGAGGCACGTAGGTGATTAGATAGTTTGATTTAGTCATCCGTATTAAGAGGTTTTTAAAAAAACTCTTGGATTATTTATTTCTAAGTCAGTTAGAATATATTTAGCCTTTTCTTTTTTATTACTGATTTCGTTTTCAAAATTTCACTTCATTTTCTAATTCCACAATGTGAAAAGAAAATATGAATTTATCAGGCTTGTGTGTTCTGATTTATAGGAAATGAAAGCTTACTTGCTCTGTCTGTCTGTCTGTCAGTATTTCACAAAGAATAAAAAAGCTGTGGTCTTCAAGGGGTGGAAAATTCTCCGTCTTTCGAAATACCATCTGCACTCATATTAGAGAAAGCTACAGAGTCATTAAAAATGGTGACTACTGTCACATTACGGGAAAACGGGAACTATTTTATGAGTGAGAATTTTGTTAGTCTGGGTCAGATTGTGGTATAAAGTGGACAAGCTTGAGTAAGAGCGCACCATGCATTTCTCAATATTAAGTTTTCTGTTTCTCTTTTTATTTTTATTTATTATTATTTATGCCTACAGCACCAGGTCTTCCTAGGTGGTCTCCCATCGAAGTACTAACCAGGCCCGACCCTGCTTAGCTTTCAAGATCAGACATCGGGCTTGTTCATGGTGGCATGGACTGTGGCTCCAACCCAGGACCTTCTGCATGTAAAGCAGATGTGCTAACTGCTCCACTATGGAACCATGTCCTCTGTTGCTCTTTTTAAATAGAAGCTATACAAAATGTGAAGTATGTGTATGGTTTGGGATTTATTTTTTCACCTTAGGGAAGAAAATTTTTAATTACAAAATTTTTAATCAAACAAATCCTACTATTGAGAAATTTAACAACAAAATATATACCCTGATTCCTGAGATAGTTCCTTCTCAGGTTCCTTGTCCTGTGTATGGATTGAAGACATTCATGCTTTCTCTTCAAATATGTCATTTTAAGACCTTTCGCTTGTGTTAGCTATAAAATTCAGAGCAGAAGTGTTTGCAGTGTTGAATGAAAAGTTTCTTGGTGTAGGAAACCTTCTTTTGCTTCCATCTTTGGAGACATCTCTAGATATTAAAATAGCAGAGAGTTTTAGTAGAATAAGTTCAGAATTTCACATACTAATAGCTCCCATTTCTAGAGGGTTTTATGAGCTATGCCAAGAGGTTGCAGCCCCACACAAATATAGGGTATGTCTCTGTATCAAATTAACTCGAACAAATTCATCCATACGAAAAAGTCTTTTAAGCATTAGCGTGGTATTGCTATTTCCTACCAAAGATGTCAAAGCATCTTTAAAATGCCCTTGTTTCTCTTGATTGTAATATTTCTGTGAAATGGCCTTATTTGACTACTGAAGAAACTGAGGTACATTAGAATCAGGCTTCAGAGCCCTCCGTGGTAAACTGCGTGTCTTGCCCCAGCTTCTGCGGTGTTCAAAAACCTTCACAAAATCACTAACAGCACAAAGTCCAGGTTCCTTTGCTTGAGACACATGCTCTGAGATTACCTATTTTTTTGACCTCATTTTTACGCTTCTCCCCCAGACTTAGCTGTTTTCTGTTTTCTACTTTCTCCCCCTGCCTTTCTCCTGGCTGGATTCTCCCCTCTACCTTGTCTTTCTGGAGCTGAACTGTCTGTCCAATATGGTAGCCACCAGCCACATATTGCACTCTTGAAATGTGACTAGCTCACAGAGAGACCTGCTGTCCACATTTGAGACATGCTGTAGTGTAAAACACAACACCAGATTTCATAGACCTAATGAGAAAAAGAATGTGAAATAGCTCATTAATAATTCTTTGTATGATTACACATTGAAATGATAATATTGTCGATCTATTGGGTTAAAGGAGCTATATTATTAAAATTAATTTCACTTGGCTCTTTTTAGTTTTCTTGAAATGCGGCTACTATAGTAGAAAATTTTAAATTTATGTGGCTGGCGTTATATTTCTGTGGGATGGTGCTGCTCCTCGAACCTCACATTTTAAATTAAATTCAACTCAGTGGAGCCTTCCCTGACGCCCCAAACTCCTTCTACTCTGAATTAATACTTTTCCCCTTGACGCATCGCTGTGCCTTGTTTTTTTCTCTCACATGGCACAGTCCTGGGCCTCCTTCAACAAGACTGTGATGTCTCTGGGAGCTGAGACCAAGTCTGTTTGGCCAAGGGTTTCCCTGCCTCTTCCTTCTGCCCCATTCAGCATGGTACCTGGTGCCCAGAATGTGGAACTAAAGAACAGCTCAGTGACTACGGCCATGCCACCCTGAACAAGCCTGATCCCGGTTGATCTCAGAAGCTAAGCAGGATTGGGCCTGGTTAGTACTTGGATGGGAGACCACCTAGGAAGACCAGGTGCTATAGGCGTAAAATATAAATAAAAAAGAAGGGATTGTAAACTGACAAGGTCCTTGCAATCTGTGAGGTCAACCAAGGGTTGCCTCGCCTGAAAAATAAAAAATAAATAAAAGAAGAACAGATCAGTGAAAGAATTAAGGGGCTTTAAAACGATTAGAAACAGAAGTTTGATCCTTGAAAGGATCAGAGAATCTGCTATGCTTTCTACTTCATTTATATTAAAAAACCGAGAAGTGTTACGCTTTGCAAAATACGGGGTTGGAGGGCTGAGAGAGAGGAGGCGCTGACTCTGATTTTAGGGGGCGCTCTAAACTCGGCATCGACGCAGCACTTCGAATTTCTAACTTTTCGTAAAACCTTTTTTAGAGCATCTCGTTGCTCTTTTGCTTCCAAATGTTTGTCACTGCCTTTGCGCAGACAGCAGTGTCCATGGAGGGCGAGAGCCTCGTCCCAGGCATTATTAGGCTGGCCCCAAGGTCAGGTGTGGGGCGTATCTCTTTGATTTGTAAAACCCTTTGGTTTGAGGAGGAAAGGCTTAGCTTATACTTAATTACTCAACAGAAATCTCTTTTTTTAAAGATAACATTTTTAATTTCTGTAGCTTATTTTTCTATATGAGCCTTGATACTTTGTAATGCTTTAGTACTTTGAAAGGTTAATTTTTCCATAAAATTGTTGCTTTGAAAATACTATTTTAGGGGAAAAGTATTATTCAATATTTTTATTAACGAAAAATAGTGTTTTAGGTAAAAAGTACTCGGAAAGTATTAATCTTGGACTGTAGCGTCAGACATTTTGACCAAATTTAAACAACCATTGTAGCTGGGAATGACACTTACAAATATTCAGGGTCGAGGAAAACAGCTGCAAAGTAAAATTTCTCTATGTGTAACTAAAAAATATTGCTGAGGACTATTTACATATTGTAATTTAACTGCTGTCATAACTGAATTTAAAGTCTGAGGTTATAAGAAGCTTATACGGCCTGATTTGACTGCAGAAATGTTGGTATTAACATTTTGTTATTGCGTTAAAATATACATTGCATAACATAAAATTTATCATCTTAACCGTTTTTAAGTACACAGGTTGGTGGTATTAAATACATTCGCACTGTTGTCCAACCATCACCACTATCTATTCTGTAATTTTTTTATCTTGTTAAATTGAAAATCTGTGCCTATTAAACTGTAAGTCCCTTTGGCCCTCAGCCCCTGGCAACCACTGTTCTATTGTCTTTATGATTTTGACTACTCTCAGTACTTCATTTAAGTGGAATCACATCAGGCTTGTCTTTTTGTAACTGGCTTATTTCACATAATGTCTTCAAGCCTCATCTATGTTGGAGCATATTGCAGAATTTCCTTTTTAAACCTGAAAAATATTCCACTGTATGTATATACCACATTTTGCTTATTCAGTCATCTGTCAATGGACACTTGGGTTGCTTCCATGTTTTAGCTATTGTGAATAATGCCGCTGTGAACACAGATACACAACTATGTCTGAGGCTCTGCTTTCAATTCTGTGGGCTATATACCCAGAAGTGGAATTGCTGGGTCATATGGTATTCTATTTTTAATTTTTTGAGGAACCTTTATACTGTTTTCCACAGCAGAGTTACCAATTTACATTTTCATGAACAGTGCACAAGAGTTCCAGTTTCTCCAAATTTTCGCCGATACTTGTTTTTTTGTGTGTGTGCTTTTTTATAGTAGCCATCCTAATAGATGTGAGGTAAAACATTTTAACACTGTATAATTATTAAATTATTAGAAAATAATTTAGTCTTACCATTAAAGGACATGTTTTCTTCTGTACTTTCCTTAACAATTCTTTTTTTTTAGTGATTGCCTGTGCTTCACTAATTTCTATAACCAAGCTGGAGTGGAATCCAAAAGAAAAGGTAAGACTGAAGTCATTTTCAATATAATTGTCAAACCTGCCTATGTGGACTGTGGCTGGGTGAAGCCTTCTTAGAAAGGATCACTGCCATTTCTTCGAACAAGTTGCAAAATATGGAGTAAATATGGCATAATTAACTGTCAGTTATTTGGCAATGAGTGGTCATAATTAGCTCTCAGGGTAATCTCAGAAGGTTCCTGGGATTAGTTTCAAAGTTTTGAATTCCTAATTCTCTCCTAAACATTTAAACCATCTATGGTAAGTGAGAAAGGTCAGACGATTATGGATGTAGGAACAGTGTTGACTGAAGGTGTTTGGAGGCCAGAGGAAGCATGGGGTGTTAAGCAGATGGGACAAAACCGGCTCTGGTAGAGTAGATAGTTTGTTTCAGGATAAAATAAAAACATAAATGGGGTGAGGGGTGAATCTTGGAGTAGTTTACGCAAGGCTTTAAGAGGTGGGCAGAGAGGCTCATGCTTCACTTAGGTGACGAGAGTAAGCTTTCGAAGGCTTTTGAATAGGAAAGTAAATCGAAAGAATATTATTGGATGAATATTAGTTAGAAGCAAAACTTGGGATGGATTGAAGAGGAGGAAGCCTAGAGGTAGGATGGCAGAAGGCAGTTCTTGCTGTTAGTTCAGATTTCACATCAAGATTAGCCTAGGTCAGAAGTAATAAAGGAAAAATATTTGGTGAGTCCTGGCAGGTGACTAACATGAAAATGAAAGGACAAGATGAATCAAAGATGATTTCCCAAATTTTTATCTTGGGTGAACCAAAGAATTCGTTCCATGAACAGAATGAGAGATCAGGGCCCTAACAGGAATACATTATTTCATGGGGGGAGGTGGATGGGTTTGGTTTTAGAATCATTGCATCTGGAGCGATAGTGAATCACCAAGGAGAAATGTCCAGTAGGACATGTGGGACTGAACCTTCTGGTAGGGTTGAGAGCCGTCAAAGCATAGGGTAGAGTGACTGGTCATTTCCAGACCAAACATCGGAACACATGGAACCGAGTGTTTGGGTGGAGTGTTTGGGGCTCAGGCCATCATGGCGGTGCTTCTTTTAGATGCCACGTGGAGAATGAATGCCGCCGGGAGAGAAGAGGGGTAGCGAGAGAACGGCAGGAATGTGTGTTCAAGGGGCGGGTGGAAATACTGCTGTTTTTCAAAAAATCAGTTTCAGTTAGAAATGTTGGCGTTAAAAGCCGATCGCAGGGGTTAAAGAAATGGTGAGAGGAGCGATTCATTTCTTCAGCTATTCATGAATGTTTGGAGGTGAGAGAAAGAGGAGAAATAAGATGGTGGCTAGAAGGGGCCATGCCACCTGGCGTGCGAAGGAAGCCTGCAGGAGACCAGGGAGAGACTGAAGATGTTGAAGAAGAGAATGACTCAGACAGAAATTTTAAGAAAAGGTGCTTCCCGAAAGGGAGACCTCAGGACAGAGCAGCCTAAGGTGTACTTAATTTTTTAACCACTAGGGGGAGATATTCCCCCACAAATCCAACAAATCAGCAGCTGGGAAGGATTCATCAAAGCATATCCCTTTAATTAAAAATCTTTTCTTCATTTTAATCTTAAAAATGTGAAGAGTACCTAGTTTTCTATTCACTCCATAAGTTACCATGTCATTCTTGTATTACTTTCTGTTCCCAATATCAATGCATACAAAGAAAATCCTTTACATTAATTCACTGAACAGAACAATCTTTTAGGCACTGCCCCAGCTAACTGTGGTGCTTTAGAGCTTTCGAAGGGCATCCCCGGGCGTTGATTTAGTTGGTAGGAGGGGCAAGAATTATGCCATTGTCTCATTTTACATAGCAAGGAGATTAGAGCTTTGCCTGCACTCACAGGTGTTAGTGGACGAGTCTGGACTTCTGGTTCAGTGCACTTTCATTAATATACTAAAGAAACTTCTGCCAAAATTTTATGAGTTATCTTCATTGCCCAGGGACTGTACGGGATGGGGCGGATCCCCGGGTGCTGTCGCCAAAAGGAGGCGGCGTCTGTTCTCTACCCCTTAATGTAAACTGGTCAGGTCCTCCTTGGTGTGGCCTGGATGAGAAGAGCAAGGACAGGTGTCTATGAGAGTTTGATGTGTCTTGATTAAGTCTTTGCGGATGGAAATTGGATCAAGGGAAACAACTGTCACCATAGAACCGACCTGCAACCCAGCACATTTGTTTATTCACACTTGTAACCTACAGCCAAGCAGAAAACGAAGTAGGAAAAAAATAGGTCATTATTTGAAATCAGAGGGGTCGACCTGACAGTCCACAGGCCTGATTTAGCAAGTGGGCTAACGTCAGAATGAAGATGTTATTTTTTAATTAGACGGTGTTTTTAAAAGCAGTTTTCAACATTTAAAAGTCAGAATCTCTCTCTCTCTCTCTCTCTCTCTCTCTCTCTCACACACACACACACACACACACACACACACACACACGGACTTTTCTTTTTACCTCTTTGAAAGCAACACTGGGGTCTTAATTTCCCATTTGTTGAAAATGAAATTGAGCTAATACAGCGCGAAGTCTCCATCTTCCTTCTCTTTTTGTGACCATCAGCCTCATTTACTTTTAAGCATCTCCTGGCCTCCATAGGCAGCTGACTTGGGAAACACCGCCCCCCCGCCACACACATGCCTCCCATTTAATCCATTCTCATTCTTGCCTTCTGTTCTCATTCCTAACCCCCAAGAAGATAGTGAATGCGTAGATGTCTTCATTCACATTTACTTTGTAGCTATGTTTATAACGTTAAGCAAACTGTTTTCTGATCTGACATTTTCTATAGTGGTGGAGAAACACAAAACCCTGGTGACAGTCAGCCAGTTTCCTCTTGTGCATACACACTCATTCTTTGGAATAACTGCACAAACGCTGAATGCCTTTCAACTTGGGGTTTTCCATCCTTAGGAGAGCAAGTCTTGCCTTGTATGAAACGTTCTGTCTTCTGCTGAGTCCACATTTGCTTTCCAGTCTCAGCATTTTGTGTTCCTTATTCTGCGTTTTGAAACATTATATAGGCAAGTCTTAAAGCCAGAGTGTGTGAGAAGCAGAAAGCACTTTTGGAATTAGTACATTTATGTTCTCATTGGGCAGGGGCCCTGCCGTTCACCTACATGCCTTGCTGGCTGTATTTCCTCACAGGGCTTTTTCCTAAGGTCTGATCTTCTCCTTATTATGTCAGCACCTCCACTAACGTGAATGGATTTCGGCTAAATTCTGTTTCTTTATCATTGCTCTTAGGATTATGTATATCACGTAGTGAGTGCGATCTGTGAATGGACAGTGGCCTTTGGTTTTATTTTCTACTTCCTAACATTCATCCATGATTTCCAGGTAGGTATTTATTTATTCAAATGTTACAAATTGCTGACAATGAGGATTGTAAAAATTCATAGGAAATTTCTTGCATAACACAGAGCATTCCTTTTCATCTTTATGTGTTTGAAAAAATGTCTTGTACCACTTAGTTTATTCCTAAAGGCAAGCATCTTTAATAGCTCTCCCAACCCACGAAATCTTTCTGTGTCCTCAGCTGGTCAATGCTTCTAGTCATACATCCTGGTTATTTATTTATTTTTTGAGGTTGTTGCATTTACTGGTTCCAAATAATAGGAAATATATCTTTTAAAAAAAATAAGTGCGTTGTTGAAAAATGTTCCCAAGACAGGGAGAAGGTGAGACCTTATCAGATTTGGCTACAGGTAAAAATCTTACATTTTGAAACAAGTGAATTAATTATTAGCTAAAAGGATATAGAAAGCCAAGAAGATTCTTTAGGATCCAACTGAAGCTCAGCACAAACTATAGCGAGGTGACCTCTTAGGGGCTACAAAGCTGTTGGAATTTCATAGCTGGCGCTGGAATTGTTTACCTTCTTTTAAACCTTTTTTCTTTTCTTCTTCTTCTTCTTTTGCTTTTCTTTTTTTTTTTTTTAATAGGGGGTTACCCTAAGGATATCCACAGAAATCAATGATGACATTTGAAGAACGAAGAATTACACCTCACTCAGTGACGGTCACAGACAATTTCTAGGAATGGTATAGGGGACAGATAGGGTTATAATGCTGCTGAGTGGCATGCATCTGCGGCACACTGAGGACTCAAGTTTCATTATGAATTCCCAGTAGTTGTACTGTTTGCAAAGGTATGTTTTCCTAGAGAATGTAGAGCATTTATGACATTGTAGCAATGTTTTTATAATTTTCTAAATAGATACTTTTTTTATATTCACAAATTCATTACAGAAAAGATGAGGTGTTACAGAAAACAGAGCTCTTATTTTTGTACAGATTCTGTTTTGTTGTTTGTGTGCGTGTGAGTGATTTCTGGAAATACACTAAATGAGGAATTTATTAAAACATAAAATTGGGAAATTCATTTTTAAATTTCGTGTTTAGATAATGAACTGTATATTTTTATATCAGAGCATTTTTAAAATTCAATTTATGGTAATCATAAAGATTTAGTTAATAAATTAACACTAACTAAGAAACTGATTTTTAGATCAACTAAGCAAAATGGTTCTATCGATAAGCCTTAATACCACTATGTACGTTAACTCTAAGTGAACACCGAAGACCTCAGTATTCAAATTCCGCCCTGCTTAACCTCCCTGCTCACAAGAGCTGGAGCTTTTAACTTTGTTGTTCCTTGGCTGTCTGTCATGAGAATAATTTCAGGTGGGATGGATTCAGCGAGGTTGATGAGAAATCAGAAACCTTATAACAACCGGGTAAAATGGAAAGGTTTTCCATCTAACAGGAAAACCTCACCGGAGTCTGGGTTGCTATCTTTGCTAGACGAACGACGAGGGGAAAGTGTGTCTCAGGGAATATTTGTGGGAGGTAGGATTGTGCAAAGGAGACTTTTGCTTCATATAAAACGTCTGCAAAGCCAACCTGTGAACATCATTAAAAATACCATTTATAAAGCCAGCCTTTATTGTCACTGGCATAACTTGATATGCAGTCTGACTCAGAAGCTGAAACTTAACATCTCAAATTCATTTCATGCCTGTGAACATGTTGAAGAGAACACAGGTCCCAGATGGAGAGGAGAAAGGAGACAGTTAGCAGGGTGCAGTTCATTTGCTCCCCCTTGTAATGCCTGTAGCTGCACGTTTGCACACTGTGTAAAACATGAGTCAGGAGCTTTGCAATGACATGCTGTCTCCCCTGAGTGCTCAGAGTAGGAACCTGATAACCATTTCTGCATCTGTTGTAACTTGTCATAATGCCATGGATCCCCATTGTCACACCGGAAATGAAAGACCGATGAAAGCCGTGTCAAGCGTTCATTATTCCAAAGAAGAGGAGGAACACCACGTACCTTCACTATGGAACCTGTAGATGAATGAATTCTTGGTGGTTCTCACTTCGAACAGACTTGTTATCAGCACTTCTTATAATGTACTGTCATTCTTCATGCCCACGTCTGCCTGCAAGATTAGATTGGGAGCTCCTCGAAGACAGAGCATGTGCCTTCATCTTTCTCTTTATAATTCCAGCATTTAACCAGGTACCTCTGGGTACACAGTAGGTGCTTAATAAATACTCACTGAATGCATGAATGATTGAGTGAACAAATAAAAGAATGACTAGGGATATTTGTAGTGCTGCCTAATGAGATTCACTCTGGTTTACTAGTTAAGGGATAAACCAATAGTCTGTCTCATCCAGTAATGTTGACTGTTTTGCATTGTATACTGTGAACATTTCAGTTGTTTGGGCTTCACCACCCTATGACAACTGTCTTCAGCCTGGACATTTACCACAGACATTGTCACATGGGCTAGACAAAATGTACCGCGGGCTTGGCAATCTGAGGAGGCCAAAATTCAGACAATCACATTCTCCTGATTCCATGCAACCTCTAAAGCTGGTCTTATCCACATTTTGGTATTATTTCTAATTTCCATGAGTTTGCATTGCCTCATGGCAGAAAGAGTAAAATAAAATGAAATATTTCTTTATTTTAGTAGTTTGTGTCTCTGTTAACCTATAATGTCACTGGGTGTAATGATGAAGTGTATTTATCCAGGAAACAGTTCTAGCTTTATTGGATTTTATAAAGGTGTAGTTTAAACCTGATGTTTTTTTCTTTTGCTTTTTTTTTTTTTTTTTAGGCAAGGCAACCCTTGGTTGACCTCACAGATTACAAAGACCTTGTCAGCTTACAATCCCTTCTTTTTCATTTTTTACGCCTACAGCACCTGGTCTTCCTTGGTGGTCTCCCATCCAAGTACTAACCAGGCCTGACCTTGCTTAGCTTCCAAGATCAGACGGGATCGGGCTTGTTCAGGGTGGCATGGCCATAGACTGATGTTTTCATAACACATGTAGCTTTGCATCTGGGCACCTTTGTAGAGATTCTTGAACATTAGTATCGGAAGCTTCTATCATTCAAGACTCTCAGAGTTGAAGGCACCAGAAACACAGCTCAGCTTGTCGAAAGGAAAGGCGGGTATCTATTGACTCAAGTAACAGAGGTACAGGGATGGAGCTGGCTCTAGGGATCCAAGAGTGTCACTAAGACTCTATTTGTTCTCTCCTCTCAGCTCTGAGTTTCTCTCTTTGGTCATCATTCTCAGGCACCCCGTCCCCTGGCAGGAATGAGATGGCTTCTGGAAACCCCAGGGCTACAGACTGTCCAGTGGAAAGAGAGGACTTAGCAGTAGTTACAACATAAACTCCTGCGTTGAAACTCATTGTCCTTGATTGGCTGGCTTGGGTCCCATGCCCATCCGGTAGCCCAGGGAGGCAGGATGCTGCACTGAGTCAGACCTGAATTACATGTCCACCTCTGGAGCAGGGAGGGGTCAGCACTACCTAGACTACTGGGCTGATGGTGGGTGAAAGTCGTTTCTCAGAAGAAAGGTGTGGGAAATGGATCTCGGACAAATGCAAAGCAAGATTCCACTATGGAATTAAAAGTCCTCCCCACACCTCGCACACCAGACAAACAACCTAACTTGATTCAGAGTAAACCAAATTATACTTGCTGACAACCTTTTCAAGTTAAAAGGAAAGAAAACATAAGCCGTTCAGGTAATAAACATGCCTTCAGTTAACTCCAAAGTGATCTTTATACCTTTTCAAGCTTCTTGTATTGTTTAATCTCTGTGAGGTTGGTCATGCAGTTCAACACCTGTTTCAGACAAGGAAACACAGGTGAAGAGAATTCGATGACCTGCAAGAGATTCTACCGCCAGATGGCAACAGATTCTAGTCTGGGACTCCTGTTTTCTTGATTTCTAATCGAGTAGGTCTTCTTTTTTTTTCTTCTTTTTCCTTTCTTCCTTTTTTTTTAATACTAACACAGGATTCCACAGAAATTGCATGTCATAAACCAAATTAAGTACATCAGTATTGTGCTGTGTTTGGGTTTCCTAACAGCCCTTCCTTACATGTGGCATTGTCCCATGTTCCCATTTTTTACTCAGTTGGAGACATACTGGTCTGGTGTTTGGGCCTGGAATGAGGAAGGAGGAGTGGGAGGGAGATAAGTGGTATCCCATTCTCTCCCACCCCCTGATTCTGGCAATCGGTAAGCCCAGCTGTCTCCCCACACACATACTCTTGGTCTGGCTCTTAGCGCCCCGCATTCTCAAGGCCAGAATGTGATGCATCTGTGTCCCGTCTGTTGCTCAAGAGAACAACCACAGCTTCAAGTCGTGCAGAAGTTTCTGACTCTCCTTGGTCACCCCCAGCAGATTCATCTTCTAAAATGAAGAGCAGCAGGATGCCAAACTCATATTGGGGGCGAGGTGGCAGTGACCTCCCAAATCGATGCTTGGGAAATGCTGAAGGAGATATCGACAATAGGCAAATACAGTAAAATGCTGTTATCTGGACTCACCATGCTGGGGTGAAAGATGATTTCTAAACAAGTGGGGATTCGACTGCTCCCACTCACAGCCCTTCCTCTCTGAACCATTTGTCCTTATTTCAAAAAGTTCGTATCTCCTTCCATCACCCCACATTTAACCCCTTTTAACCTTTAACACAATGTAATATACAGAGGATGTGTAATAGAAATGTACATTTGAAACCTATGTAATTAGCCATTTTACCTCGCTAAATTTAACAAACTAAAAAAATGAAAAAATTCAGTAATCACGATTCAAAAAGCAAAACAATATAGAAAGGGATTCTATGAAAAGCCTTTGTATTTTCTACCCACATTTCCTCAATTTGCCCCTCTCCTTGTAGATATCCTTTTTATGAAAATATAAAGAGAAACATTTAAAAATATATCCCTTTTAACTTTTACCCCAAAAGTAGCATACCGTAGAGCTTTGAGCCTTCCTTTTAATCAACTAAGCAATGTATCTTAGACATGTTTTCTTGTCAATACATAGAGAGCTTCCTCATTTAAAACATTTGTTCCATTTGACACCTGTACAATATTCCATTATGTGGCCGTGCCCTCATTTATTGAAAAAGTCCTCTATTTGATAAACAATCTTGTGGTTTCCAAACTTCTGCAATTACAAGTGAATGACCTTGTGCGTACATCATTTCACACATGTGCAAGGAAACCTGTGGGAGACATTCCCATAAGTGGGGGTGCCGGTCAACGAGAACTGCATCTGTGATGTGTAATTTGACCACTACTGTCTGTCATCTTGACTTTAGAACCTTTTCACTTAAGTGGTTTTTTGTTGTTGTTGGAAAATCTTTCCAGCTATTTCACACTTTCTTCTAAATTGGGGATGTCAACTACAAGTTCAGGTTGTTCTTGGGTGACGCATGGATTCGTCTACCGGCACAGATGTGGATTCTGCTGCGGGTGCCGTGGGACCACGTCACTCACACCTCCTTATCTTTTTGGGAACATCGTGCTTTTACAGACATCAGTCATCAACCACGATATTCTCTTCCCCTTTTCTGGCACACTGACCCATCGCAGAACTCCTGGGGGAATCCGAAGACCATGTGGCCCTCCCTGAACTCGTAGGTTGGTGGTCAAGGGGAATGACCCAGTGAGTGGGGGACACCAGCAATGCAGGGGACACAAAAAGAGAGAGTAAACTCCAGCTTTTATTTAGAAATCATAGGCTTTAATTTTGCTTAAATGTGCTCTTTATATGTAATGTTTAAAAATTAATAAACTATTTTTAGATTCACAGGAAAACTGAATGAAAAGTAGAGTTCCCACACCATCCCTGCCTCCACACATGTACACGGCCTCCCCAAATAACCACATCCCCCACCAGAGCTGCACCTCTGTACAGTTGGTGAATGTCCATTAACACATCATCATCACCCATAATCCACAGTTTACATTGGGAATCGCTCTACGTGTTTTACGTTCTCTGGGTTTGGGCAAACGTATAATGACATGTATCCACTGCTGTAGTATCACATACAGAATAGTTTCACTGTCCTAAAAATCCTCCTGCCTTTTTTAAAAATAACGTATTATTTAGAATTACCTATAGAAAATAATCCTATGTTTTTCAGTACCAGGTATTCAGGGACTTTTGCTTAGCCACCAAGGACATTTCTCTGCCTGCTTGCATTATCATCCAGATTCTGTTAACACTGATTCAACACCTACTACATAGAAGATATATTATTATAGCTGGTCCCATTTTACTAAATAAGGAAATTAAGGTGAAACGAAATCGTCACCAAGTACCATGTGATGGGGCTAGGACCAAACCCAGGGCTGTGACGCCTACAGTCAATTTTTTCCAAGAGGACAATAGGATTCTCAACTATTATCACGTGAGTATGAATTAGGTTTTCTAGAGTCATATAATACAAGGCACTGAGGAGTAAAATCCCTAACCTGGAAAGTTTAGAAAAATGGATGAGATATCGGGGTTGTTGCTTCAGAAGGGCAGATCCTGGTTGAACTCTGCATCCAAGCCTTGGAGGTATGGGGTAGGGAGTAGGTAATGGGTATCAGGATCAGAAACATAGTGGAGGACTGGTAGCCATACCTAATGTTTGGTGAGAGGGCAAGAGCCATTCTCCAGCACCCACGCAGACCTCTGAGGAGGAAACAGTCTGAAATAGCCTAGGAATCCATTGGGCAGTGAGGCTGGCGCAGGGACGGCCTTGGCTTTCAGTATGGTTACGGTTCTGAAAGCTGTGAGGTGTGTTTTTTTAGGACCCTCGACTCTTAGTATCTTTTGCTTCTGGTTGGTGCAGTGAGATGGACTCAGGGTTGTCTTCGGTTTGGAAAGAAACATCTGCTCTCTACTCCCCACGGGAGAAATCATGGTGGGGTAAGAAACATGCTCAGAGCTCATGCTTTGTCAGACGTCTGGGTCTGCCACCACACCTCCAGCACGTGGAGTTAGTTATCTGAGCCTGCATCAGGAAGCAGTGAAGGCCTCGAGACTTGGCATCTGCTCTCCTGCTTTCTTGCTCATAAAGCCAATATATGCATGAGTGATAGGAAGGCCTAGAAGACAAATTTCACCTTTTTGAACAATCCTTTTGCTCAGAGTCAGCCTAGAGTAGCAGGTTCCAGGTACCACCCAAGACCACCTGATTTAAGGTGAAGAGTGATGTGTTTAGAGTTGGCCAGAGATTTGACAGCCGCTAACATAACCTTTAACACGTGCATTAAAATGAATAGAGAGCTCAGTTCAGTCTGTCATTTCCTCTTAATACTTGAAAAGCCACAGTTTTGTTTGAAAGTTCCCTCAAGAGGCTCTGGCAGGTGAATTTATTCTTCCGCATGATCGCACTTGGAACCCTGAAGTAAGAGCCACCTTGAAATTGAAACCGGCCAAGAGAAGAAGCAAAGGTATGTTCTGAGGTTTATTAAGTAATTACCGGGTTGTTGACATGTGAGTGGGGGCGGGGCAAGGAAAGAAGCTGAGGTGTTGGCAACTATGAAGAGACAGGAGTGAGGATTTGGGGTCATGTGGCTCATAAACGAGGTAGAACATTCTGGTGTTCCCTGACCTTTGGCTCAGGTCAAAAACTAGGGGGTGTTCTTTGGACTCAGCTAACCAGGCCTTGGCATGGCACGTCATCGTTTTGGCTGTCTAAATAAATGACGGCGGTCAACTGTGATCAAGTTAATCCTGAAGATACTCAAAAGTCTTGAGTTGTTGGTAGCAGACACAGCAATGCCATGAAGGGAAGAAAAGGGGGAGTGAGAAAACCCAGAATTAACTGCCTCTTGGACCGCCCATCTGCACTTGGTCTGACTGGCAGAATAGGGTAGGTGTTCTAATATAATAAAGTTCTCTGAGACCGAATCAGTTCGGAGCTTCAGGGCAGGAAGATGTTTTCCATTTGGTGATACCTTCCATCAGTGTTCTCAAACGTCAGCCATTTGTGTGTTCTTTGCAATTTTTTCCATGCTATGTACTAGAATTTACTTAATAATTTTTAATGACTCACTTAACTATTTCTAAAGAGAATTTTTTTTTTTTTTTTTAAATCCCACTGCTTCTCCTGGACTCCCTCGCTTGGGGAGTTGGGTTAGCATCCACTGGGTCACCCAGGGCAGAAACTCTAGAGTCATATCCTAGACTCCCCACTCTGCTCCCCATCCCCACAGCATGTTTTATAAACTTTATTTCTCCTATGTACAGGGTGAACAAACAATTATATCCAAACCATGGCATCTAAACTAGGGCATTTGGGGGAATGAAAGGGGCACTATTAATAGGTGTACCCAGAGTAAACTGGATCTGCCTGAAGTCAATGGCGATATGCAGTCAGCTCATCTACATGGTCTTGAATCCTCTTCCTTATCTCCATTTCCACTTCCACTACCTTAGGCCTGCATTATTATTTGCTTGGACTAGTGCAAGCAAATTGTTCCCTTGATTTTCACTATTGTTCCCTTGATTTTAGTCCTGGTCCTTTCCAATACATCTTACATACTGTGCATACACATTCGATACATCACCTTCTTACTTAAAATCCTTCAGTGGTTGTCCATAACTTCAGGATAAATTTTAAATTCCTTAGTGTGGTTTACGAGGCTCTGCATGGTTTTTAACTCTATCTGAACGTTAGAATCACATGGAGAGTTTCGTAACACCCCACTCCATGGAGCAGTTAAATCAATTTTAGGCAATGGGGCAGATGTGTCATGATTGTAGGCGATTCCGATGTGCAGCCGGCTGAGACACGCTGTGCTAGAGCAGTGGTTCACCGACGTTAGTGTGTATCTGAATCACCTGGAAGGCTTGTTAAAACAATTCCTGGGCCTCACCTCGAGTTTCCAGTTGGGTAGGTACAGAACAGCCCTCCACTTTATTTTATCTTCTTATCTAGTGCGGTCTGTATTGTTCTACCCACTACCTGACCTCTTCTAGACCCATTACTCTATTGCAGTTTTTCTTAAAAACATTTGCCAACAGCCTTCTTCAGGCCAATAGCCTCAATATTCTCCAACCTGTTCTGGCTTCAGACGGTTCACCTTGTCTCAGAATTCTTCTCCTTTGAATTCTGAGCCTCTCCTCATTTTTCTTTTCTTCTTCCGCCTCTGCTTGGAGGGAGGACTCTCATGTGGGACTCCCATGACCATTTCCTTGGGTCTCTATATTTATCCCTGAAAAAAGAACACAGTCTCAGGAGTGACACAGACATGGGTTCGCTTCTTGTACTTGGGCAATTCCCTTGAGCTCTGAGTTTCATTTTCCTCCCTGATGAGTCATGGGTGATGATAATAAGGCCCCTATAAATGATACATCCCTGACACATAACGCTCAACTATTAGCTGTTTTGGTGATTCACCTTTAAGAACAAGGTAAAATTGGACCTTGAAGAGAACTCTTGGAGTGAGACCAGCCCATGGAATATACATGGCAGAGCCAGGGATATCAAAAACACAAGAATATTAAAAAACAATCAAACAAACAAACAAACAAACAAAAAACAAAGCCAATAAGCAAAGAAATGGTCCTAATCGAGGATTTTCCAGGAGGCCTGGGCAGACAAGGAGGTGACAGATAGGATCTAACGAAGGGAACTGACAGAGAAATTCCCTGAGACAAATTCCCTGAGACTACATTAAAATGCGAGCCTACGAGCTGGTCTGCGCATGGGGGGATGGGAGGGGTGTTATTTATAGACGAGCGATAGAATGGCCCCGGAGGAAACCCACGAAGGGTATTCGACCCCACCAGTGTGAAACTCAGTCCCTCTGGCAAGAAACAAAGCACTAAAGAACCTGTTGGAGTTTGCGCTATGTATTAGGGTTGTGTGCAATGCATGGCCACGGGTGTTACACAGAGCTCTTGGTACAAGCGAAGGTCTGTGTGCCGTTTCCCGTGGGTGATGTTATCCAGCAGGGAGGTTCACATGCTGGAATCTGAAGCTCCTTGGGTGAAGCTTCCCTCTGCAGGCTGCACCAGATGTTGCTTATGGAGCTTCCCGAGCCCAGAAAGATGAATTAATCCTTGAAGGAAATTATTCTGAACTTGCATCAAACTCAGAGGCTTTGATCCAACAGGCCATGGCAATAAAAACAACATGGCTATCAGAAGAGCTGTGGGTGGTAGTCCCGTCTCTGAGAAAGCAGCAGGGCCACTGGCCAACGGCTGCATTCCAGAAGGCCTCCAGATGCACAGAGCCTTGAGCAGAGGCCCTCACTTAATGCGATGTTGTGAAAATTCCGAACTTCAACCACATGTAGTCATAAACAAGAACTTCCTCACCCTTTAAAGACCCTACAGAAGTATCGCCCTCTCCAAGATGCTTCCGCTGAATGTTCCAGACTCACTGATCTCACCTTCTACCTTCTTTAACTTTCATCACCCATAGTGCACTTGTATCTCTGTGTCTTGGTATCTTTCAATGCCTAGCCCTCTACCAGGCATAATGTGAGTCATCTTTTCATCCCTAAAATCTGGTACCTGGAATGTAGCAGACACTCAAGGGGTGAATAGGTACTTATTAAATGAATGCAATTATTGGTTGATGGCTAAATTGAGTTTGCATGTAAAAAAACAAATAAGGGGAAATGTAACAGGCACCTCGTTTTGTTTGTGAAGCACCTCGCCTCCTCTACTTCCAGAAGTTTCCTGTCCGTGGCCCCACCTTTGTGGTTCCCACTGGGGATGCTGTGTTGTTTCATGAATCTCTGGAGTTTATCTGACTCAAACTGTTTCAGTGAGTCCTTTGCTGGGATTTTTTGACTTGGAACCAGAGAGAATGACAAGATCATCTCTTCCTAGTGACCAAAGCTATATAGGTACACTGGTAAATTTGGGAGCTATTGAAATGATATTTTCCACTACATGGAGAAAACTGATTGCTAGCTAGAATGAAGGATGAAACTAATGAAGAGAATAAATGGAGACAGAGATGGGAAGAATCAAAGAGAGTCCTGGATGGCCTTCGAGTTCCTGGTTTCAGTTGCTCCTTTGGCTCAGGCACATCCTTGTCTTTGGGTTCCATGGACATCACATCACATTATCTCTTATAATAACCCCCTCCTTTGCTTAAACAAGTTTGAATTAGATCCGTGTCACTTACAACCTCACAAGTCCTAACTAATCGAAAAGTGCCTGCCTTGTGGTTGCTCTAAAAAAGAATGAATGAATAAAATCTCATTACGCTAATTTATGAAGTTTTGCAAAGTAACTTTTCAAAACTTCCCATCCTTATTTGTGGTTTCAATAAATACCTCTTTGATATCCCTCCCAGAGCTTGCACGAAGTATACATGACATTTCCGGTAGGTTGATTCTTCATTTTTCATTTTCTATGATTTTTTATCCATGTGTGCATTTGTTGAGAATCTCAGCTGCTTGGGGCTGCAACGCCATCTGCGCCTGATGGAAACCATTTGTTAGGACTTTGTAAAGGGCACATAGAGTGATAGGCCCTGAACAGCAGCCACAGAGGGAACACCGAAGGATGGTCTTCATGAGCAGGAACGATGGGAAACAGCCTTTGAATAGCTCCAGGGTAGAGAAGAGAGTACTAGAGACTTAATGGTGTCCACATTTTCTGAACTTCAAATCCAGGCACATGGCCCAGTGCGGATGGAGAAGTTTATGGGAACAACGGGACAGCTTATTTGATGTCATGTGACCAGCTCAGCATTTCTGTTTACCATATTGGTGGAGCTAATCTTTAGCATCAAACCCTTCTCTAGACAGGCTGGTCTACTTACTGCCACCCAAATAGACCACTGGGTTTTATCCTTGGCACATCTGCTCACAAAATTCCTGGTGCCAGATACCTCTCCCTGCCTTATTTCATCTTCCTTTCATATCAAACCCATCTTCCACGTCCGGCTATCCTGCCTCCTCCAGAAATGACTGCTCTGTCTCATCTGCCGCACCTGGCATTTAATCATTCATTCTAAGAATGGCAAGTTCGTGCCATATAACCTCGTACCCACATTCCCCGTTCCCATGAAAAATGCCACTAATTGATATTGGTGCTGTTTCCCTCCAAGACTGGCAAGAACCTCAGAAATCTTCTCAACGTTTGGCACTTGAGGCAGCTGCTGAACACTCACTGGAGTTGGCAAGTAACATGAAACCTTGTTGCTATCTCTGATCCATTTCCTTTATCATTACTGGAAATTTCTGAGTGTGCCTGTCTTCTTTCTCTAACTGGTCTATTCAGTCCTTGAGGGCAGGGACCATAATCATAATCATAATAACAATAATAATATCAAGAATCGTAACAACAATAATAATAGCAGCAACAAATATTTATGGAGCACTAATAAATGCTATCCATTTTACGTGTATTTTCTAATTTAATCCTCAACACAATCCTGTGAAGAAGGTATTAGTGTTATCCCCATTTTGTAGATATGGAGTCTGAGTCTTTTATTTATTTATTAAATTAATTAAAAAAACCCAAAAATTGTATATATTTAAGGTGTACAACATGATGAGTCGATACACATATATACAGTGCAATGATTACTACATTCAAGCTAATGAACATAGCTTCTCCTCTCATAGTTATTTTTTGGTTGTGATGAGAGCACATAAAATTTACTCTCTTAGCAAATTTTCAGTATTCAATTCAACATTATTAACTGTAGCTCTCTAGACTTTTTCATCCTATGTAACTTTGTGCCCTTTGACCAACATCTTCCCATTTCCCCCACCTCCCCAGCCCTGGTAACCCCCATTCCACTCTTTGCTTTTGTGTATTGACTTCTTAAGGTTCCATACATAAATCAGATCCTGCAGTTTTTTTCTTCCCGTGTCTGACTTATTTCACTTAGCGTAATGTCTTCCAGGTTCACCCATGTTGTTGTAAAGAGGAGACAGTATCTCCTTTTTTAAGGCTGAATTATATACATATCTCACAACTTGTTAATCCATTCACCTGTTAATGATGGTTAGGTTGTTTCCATATCTCAGGTCTTAAATATGACATGTAACTTGTCCACATATACCCAGCCAGAATGTGACAGGACCAGAACTTGACCCCTAAGCCTTTGCTCTTACCCAGCGTGGTGTATTATCTTGCCTTTCTATGTGTCGTCCAACTGGCATAGGGCTGTGTGCATAACTAGTCTTTGTTGAATTGGGGCTTTTAAAAAACAACGAAGTTCTTCAGAAGAGACAGAGAGAAATTGAATAGAAAATACCAGAAGCAAATTCTCTTCCACCACAGAGTTAGAACATTCTTGAAAGGGGTCTAACCTCGTTTTCCCATTATCCTTGGCTGAAGGCAATGCCTTTTCCCATTCTGCAAATAAACACCCTTTATGGTGACAGAAACACTACAGATCAACTATGAGGTGGGGGACATTGGTGAGGAAGCAGCTCTGGGAGCATGGCGGCCTCCTGACGAGTCCTCACAGTAGCTCTACTACCATCTGGCCACCTCCCTGGGACTCAGTTTCCAAATTTGTAGAATGACCCATCTGGACTCTATCAGCACTTTCCACGTGTGTCCCTGGAATATTAGCCCTATGAGAAATGTATATAGAAAGTAGGTCTGTTGTCAAATATTAACTGAGAAATTGCATTTCCCCTTGGGAGACACACAAACCATATTAATGGATCTGAAAAGACCAGCAGGAAAGAGTCCATTTATATAATGTTTACTTAGTGCTTGTTAGCCCAATATTTCCTAACCCCTTTTGGTTTCACATAGTAACTGCTTATATCTCTCAGAAGTAATACGAGTATTTGGTGTAAAAAAAAAATTAGCTAAATATTTTCTAACGATCCTAACATTCTATAAAGCTATGAAATAATAAGTTGACTTGACTGTAATCTGCCCCTCAGTGTATTAAAGATAGAATCACAATATAAAAATTTTGAGATTTCATTTCCAAAAAATTTAGAGGGTGTTAAGATGACAAGCCAGAGTCTAGCAGTTCGTGCAGCCCTGTGAATTTCCTGAAATGGGCAATAGGGGGCACCAGCGGACTGCAGTTGTGGCCGTCTCGCGCCAAACTTGGCAAGAAAGGGCAAGTTT
Organism: Pteropus alecto; assembly: GCF_000325575.1. Taxonomy (NCBI): domain Eukaryota; kingdom Metazoa; phylum Chordata; class Mammalia; order Chiroptera; family Pteropodidae; genus Pteropus; species Pteropus alecto. Next base: position 7,267,265 of record NW_006437736.1, on the reverse strand, counting down.
ATAGCCACCAGAGCTATTCCTTTTCCAGCTGAATGGAAAGCTACTGAGAGCCAACTCCCTCTCCCTTTTGGATGTCTCTCTCCTTATTTCCTCCTTTGGAGGAAAAATGGGAGAGAATCAAGATAGACAACACAGCACTTTAGCCCTTTACTTCTCTAGATAGAAAACCATATAAAGCACCTTTTTTTCAACTGCTTGTCATTGGCTGTGTTCAATTTGGGACAGCTACATTTGACAGTGGAAGTTCTTGTTGGATTAAACATAGAGCCAAAGAGTTGAAAAAAATTCTTTCATTCATCCATCTTCTCATTTTGAAAAAAAAAGAATTATACAGGTGAAGAAAACTGCAATAGGATATGTTCTTTTTAATTAATATATTTTTTTCTCTAAACTTTGGATGTAAGACTTACACAATAAGACTTTTAAATGATGTGGCAGGCTGTAAGAGGCTTCGGGGTAAAAGGACTATCCATAACTTTTCTCACTTTGCCATTTTCCTGTGAAGAAGCAGGCAGACCTCCATATCCAAGTCGAACTCAAGAGAATGGAGTGCCTGGTTCTAAGGTGACAATCGTCATTATTTTCCTACATTCTCCCTCATCGCTCACTCTCCCCACCCCCCATACTGCCCCCTATAAAGAGCCTCCCACTTAGGAAAGAAATGTTACATAGACTTTAATTATTATTTCTTCAAGAGTAAGTGTAAACAAGATTCAGGAGTATAGAAAGCCCACAGAAACTAAAAGAGGTACGGAGAAATCACGTTCCTCCGATAGACATTCTTTTCAGAGGAACTTTGAGCTTGGAGGGCCTTCTGTATTCGCCTCATCTCATCTTTCATTGTATACAGGAGGGTCCCTGGGGACCCAGGGAGCTACCAGCCTGGCCCATTCCCGAACTTCTAGCCACCTGCCCATCGATTTGCACTGGAGTCCAGGTGAGGTTCCAGCACTCACCTCTGCAGGCAGTAAGATGCAAAGCCGTGTTGCATCCCACCCCGACTCTGCACGCTGCGTGGAGCATCGAGTTTTTGACAATCTCCTTTCTGTTCCAGTGAGAACAGTGGAGAAAATGAAATGTGACTAGGAGCTGCTGGACCAGCAAAGGAAGCCCAGTTCTTCTGTCCGATTCGTGATCCATCTCTACCACTCACCTCTTTCAGAGAGTGATGCTGGGGAGGGCTGGGAAGCTACTGCCTTAGAATGCCAGGAAGTGCTGA
>NW_006437736.1:7244216-7266029 GCF_000325575.1 Pteropus alecto | reverse complement strand
AGATTCATGAGAAAAGGATAAGATGGATATTTATTGAACACCTCCCATATTATTAGATTTTTTTTCCCAACCTCATTGTGACTCTCGAAGTTAGGCATTCTACGATTTTTTTTTATAGAGGTGGGGGGAAAGAGGATCAGAATGATTGATCAGAATGATCAAAAAGAGGATCAGAATGATTTGGGAAATGGGCCCAAATCGCTGAACTGGTAAGCTAGGATTCAAACTCGGGTCTGTTTTGACTGAGAATTTGAACTCAGGTCTGTTTTCACTGCTCGTAACCATATACTACTAAAGTCTTTATTCTTACTTACTATTTCATCCTGTGACGGTGCTTGATCCATAATCTGTATATGTGAAAGACTTGTTTTTCTATACTCTTCAAATTTGCACAGATCACAATATTCTAAAACCACAGTCGTGTCTGCCTTTCACAATCTTTAGAGCAAGCCCTTCTTAGCTTCTAACGTAAATCCTCCCCATGCAGCGAGAGCCACAGACTCGGGCTCAGGGAACACGGGGATGGCTACAACGTTGCAGTTAGCAGCAGCTTCCTAGTCCTGGTTCCAAACAGCTTCTGTTAAAAGAATTGCCAATTCAAAACACATGCTCTGCGGTGAAGCCTTGCCCCTACCCCAGACGGTCCACTCTGGGCCCCTTTCACGATGAGCCTGAAATTTCACTCAGAATCATGCCCTGTTGTGCAGATTGTGATCAAGATGAATTGAGTCTTTTCTTGCATCCCTGTTCCTGACCTGAGCCCTGACCGGATCCCTTTTTTCAAAGTCTGTTCTAGGGTTTAATATTTTATGTGACCAGATACAGGACCCATTTACATGTGAGCAATCAGTGACCAGAAAACAAAATTTCTTACATGGAGAATTTGGGCATCCCTTTTGATTCTTTGTAAATAGAAAAGACGTAGGCTGGGAATCCCTTTGCAAAAAATGTCTGTGTGTAAGGCACGATTGAAAAATAGAAAACATAGTAGTACAGCAACTTGAATTTAAGAGTAAGTGAAGGTTTTCAGAAAATGTAGGGAACTTGGAACTAAAAGGCCTGGGTGTGAATCCTCTCACAGCCCTTTACTAGCTGTGTGATTGTTGGCACATTACTTAACCTCTTTTTCTTAACCTTACGTTTTCTTCTCTGTGGAATGCAAATAATAATGCATAACTCATACCGTTGTTGAAAAGATTCTTGCAAAGTGCTCCATAAAAACTGCAAAGATATTACCGTTAGCACTATTGCTATTGCTGCAGTATTAAAAAAAAAAAAAAAAAAAGCCTACCTCTGAGTTGAGAGAATAACCTTCAGTCTTGCTTTTGGGGGGCACACTTTTATTCTGGGTGTTTACTATGTGCCAGGCTTTGCATGCTTTGAGTTTCACAAATATTAGCTCATTCCTAATTCTGGAAGGTAATTGCTATCTTTAGCACCCTCATTTTTCAACTGAGTCAAAGGAGAGGAGCATATTACCAATAACTCTGAGCTAATAAGTGATTGATCTTAGGCTGTCTAATTCTAGAATCCATGCTCCTGAGCACTAGATCAGTGAGGACTCATCTTGGAGGTGAGTAACAGAAATTCAAAATAACAGTGGCCTAAACTAGACAGACGTTTATTTCTCTTAGGTAAAAGTCCGGAGGTTGATAGTTTAAGACTAGACATGAGGAAGGGCTCCGTGCAGTGTCCCAGTGCTACCAACATGGAGTCTTATCCCCAACATCCAAAACAGATGCTAGAGCTTCAGCTTTACATCTATATTCCAAGCAGCAGAGTGGAGGAAGGGATAGGCTAGAAAGGGGATAACACACGTGCCAGTTGTTTGTTGTGGACTGCTCCTGGATGCAGCCATGTATTTCTGCCTATATCTCATTCATCATAGTAGCAGAGTGGCTACTATGGGAAATATAGTCATTATTCTGGACAGCTTTGTGGCAAATTAAAAATCGGAGGATTTTATTTCTGAAAGAAAGGAAGAGGTAGTCAGGGGCCAGTGGGATGTATGGAGAAGGAGTGGGAGATGAAGCTGGAGAGCTGGGCAGGGGCTGGGTGATGAGAACTTACCAAGATCCTACAATTCACCACTGTAATCTTTGGGTTCATCTCTCATTTCAGCATTTGCCCAGGGAAGGTCGAGCTGTCTCCTGAAAATCACCAGTTATGGCCATTGACTGGCCCTCTAAAGCCTTGTAATAGGTACTTGATCACAGATTGTAATAGATGTCTACCTTGGGCTGGGCAGGGGCTGGGTGATGAGAACTTACCAAGATCCTACAATTCACCACTGTAATCTTTGGGTTCATCTCTCATTTCAGCATTTGCCCAGGGAAGGTCGAGCTGTCTCCTGAAAATCACCAGTTATGGCCATTGACTGGCCCTCTAAAGCCTTGTAATAGGTACTTGATCACAGATTGTAATAGATGTGGACTTGTAATTGATGGTGGACTTGAGGCTGGTTCCAGCCTGAGACCCTTTAGCTCATGAGGTTAAAGTGAGTGTGGGTGGCTTCTGAGTCATGTTTCTAGATTGTTCAGAGACGAGGTGTGGAGGGAAGACCAGGACAGGCTCTGAGTGGCCCTCAGATGGCTTCTCTGAACCTCCAGAGAGAGTTTGGATGCCACACACCGGAAAGTCACTCAGTGGTTTCTGAAGCCCTTCTCCACATGCTGTGTCACCTGAAACACATAAGGACACTGCAGCAGGGGTTGTGCTGCTCCCTATTTTGCCAACAAGAAAAATGAAGTCAATATCCTTCTGTGGTGAGGTACTTAACAATGTCTGTTCACAGAAGTGTCATGTGACTTTTATGATTCTTTGAGAAACACCATGCTCAGGATGCTGAGTGATATGGGAAGGTCCCATCTAGGGTGGCCGAGGAATCACGAGATTGTAAGCTCCATGATGACTTAGAGTCATGTCTTTCATCGTCACTGCTATATTGCTACCTGGCACATTGTGGTTACTCAATAAGTATTCGGTGAAAGAATGAATGAAGACGCTTAAGTATCCAGGCTTCTCGAATTTTATTTCCTCTAGTGCCATGGAATAATCCTAGAATGAGCTCACATTTTTATATGCTTAGTGCCAACAAGGTAGGCAATATATACTATTAAGACCTCCATTTTAGAGATAAAAATGACTTGCCCAAGGTTACACTGGTAGTAAGAACTAGAACCAGGATTCAAAATTAGGCTCTTAAATATTATATTCTCTTGTTACTCTAATAGAGAATAACTATTCATTCCATGTCAGTAGACTTACCACAGCTCAAATCATTCCCTATGAAAGTCTATTTCGTAGACATTTAATATAACAGTTAACCTAATACACAGATGTGAGTCCCGTCACTCGACACCAATGTTATAGAAAAGTTCCACTCTGCTTCTTAGACTATTTGCTCGTATTGAAGTGCCAAATTAGATTGGCGGACAGGAACGTATATTGACCTTGAATGTTTACTTGTGAGCACACATCTGTTTTTGTTAATGGAGATGAGGGCAAGGCAATCAGAGTGAATTCTCAGAAGCAGGCATTCTTGACACGGAATTCTCTCTCCGTCTGTGGAGTTTTATCATCCCTCAGGCTGGACCCAGAAGTTTCTGAGCTCTTCTGTTCTTTCAAGAGAGCCATTGTTTCTTCAGGACCTTTAGCTGAAGTTGAACCTTAAGGAAATGTGAGTCACTGCATCAAAAAGACCCCGAGTAGATTTGGAAGAGTAAAATAGCTCTGTGGAGGAGAGTAAATTCCCTCTCTTTTCCAGCAACAAATTCATGGTATGAGAGCTGATCTTTTTTTCCAGTCGGCCTTCTCCTACTCCTCTGACCACTTTTGTAACCATGGCCTCAGCTCTGGGGAGGGGAGGGGGCCCACATTGAGAATGGTTCCCATTTCCTTCCATTGCTGGCATTCCTTTATAGAAGATGTAGCACAGATCACATAGGCAAGTGTTACCCCATAACGTGTTTGGCATTAGCAGCCTTTGTTTAGTTTCTAAACGCGTTCTTCATTTGTCTTAGGTACAGGTAAGTTGGCTCCTGCACTGAGTGACCACTGTCACACTGGAGTGGGTAGGCCTATGGGTAATCAATTAGTGGGTTTCATGAGAACTTTGCTTTTTCATTCAGCTACTTTGCCTGAAAGAAGAGTTGAAGACAGGACGATATGGTCCTTGGAGGCGAGCAGCCGTGACTGGGTTTGGGGATCCACCCCACTACCCAAAGTGATGAGAACAGTTGCTGATTCATTGACTGACTGAAGCTACATCCCTGACGTTTGGTGAAAGTAAAGCTTTTTCAAAGAGCAGGATATGAAAAAATAGAGGAGGTGGGAGGTATGAATACAAAGGGTCTTGGTAGTAAGTGTATCCATGAAGTGGTGTTCATAGTCTGCCTTTGTATTTCTTTTCTAACTCAATAAAAATGTTGTGATTTTGTTTCTTGGTTACAGAAGTAATATGATGACTTATGGTTCAATACTTCCATATCTGGTTTCGTAGAGTTTTGACATTTATATGCTTCTAAGAGTTACCCCCTTTGATTTCTGAGATATCTGCTCATTCCATTGGAAAAAGCATTTTGCATTTCATTTAACCTCTTGTCATCCCAGCCAGAACTCTTCATATCCCCATCCCCCACGTGCCACACTCAAGCTTTCCCAAATTATAACTCTGCCAAGTAAAGAAACTGGAGGTCTGCATCTTGCCTTCCTGTGTGGGTTTCATGAGAACTTTGACAGAATGTGAGAGCTGGCAAGCAACAGGTGGTTAATTAAAGATTTGAGGGGGAGGAGACCAGTGCCCACTCCAATACCTCTGAGGTAGATTGACCTGAATAAAGCATGTTTGTGCGTGAGAACTGGACACTACCTTCAAGGTTGTGGGAACCCAGGAGGACATCCCCCTTCAAGAAGGTTTCCCTGCACCCAGCTTGGAGAAACAGGAGGCACCTGCACAGAGCTTCCTCCCTTCACACTGCCCATAGAGGACTCCAGGGCCCTCACCATCCAAGAGAGGGAAAGGAAACTGGGAAGGATATCTGGTATTGAGCTTCTGGCCAATTTTGTCCCCTCGGGCATTAAAGTTGGATTTAATTTACTACAGAAAAATATAAAAATGTTGTCATATACATGTTGAATATTGTTTAAGAATTCTTAACTGTTAACAAAATATGAAAGAAAAAGTCAACCTCAAAGTTGCAAAGAAATTAAAATTTAATTGAAATGTTTTTCCCCCTTTAACAACTATAACAACAAAAACCTTTTAGAAGCTCACATTCAAAGATGGTGCTTGAGGGTACAGTGAAATGGGTATGCATAACCAACCTAATATTCATTAGATATATAAATTGGCACGATACTTTTGATTCATACTTGGTAATTATTAAGAGGCTTAAACTTTACCCAGTAATTCTTCTTCCAGCAATCAATTATAATGAAATAATCAGAAACTTGGATAACAATTTATACTCAAAGATATTCACAGTAGTGTTATTTAGTTATAATAAATGAGATATAACAATATCTCATAAGAAAATAAGATAAGAAAATAGTTGAATAAATTATGGCACATCTGTAAGAGTTAAGAGTCATTAAGACTGCAAAAATATGACTCCCTCCCAAATGAAGTTAGATACAGACATGTGAATAAGTCTATTAGGGTAGATTATATTATCTTTTCAATTACTCTCTACCCCTTCCCTGTCCACTGCCCCATGAGTTACTGTGCCTCCTGTGGGAGGATTTTATATCTTCACCTCACTGGATTTGGGCTTGGCCATGTGACGTGCTTTGGCTAACGAAACGTGGGTAAATATAACATTTGCCATGTTGGAACAGAAGGTTTAAGATTCATCTTGAGTTTTGGACAGTTATCTAGCTCTTTCCCAGGCATATGCCATGCAGGGGCTGCTCTTTCAGCCTGGGTTCAGAAATGAGAAGACAGAGCCCAGCCAGGTTGTGAAAGAATGAAAAATATATATATTGCTCTCTGCCTCGGGTCCTGGCACAGAGCTCCTAAAACCCTGGGAATTTCTTGGGTGACAACAGTGTCTTTTGTTCTAATGAGGTGACTCTGGGTGGGCTCCTGGATGGGGACTGGTCACCAGAAAGACTAAACAAACCACGATTTGAAGCTTGAAACTTTCAGCCCCACCTAACATTCTCCAGAGAGGAGAGAGGGGCTGGAAATGGAGTTAAGGATCGATCATGCCTACATGATGAAGCCTCCATAAAAATTCCAAGAGAACCAGATTCAGAGGGCTTCCGGGTTGGTGGACGCATGGAGGTACTAGAAGGGTGACATGCCTAGAGAGGGCACAGAAGCTCCGAGCCCCTTTCCACATGCCTGGCCCCGCGCATCTCTTCCATCTGGATGTTCATCTGCTCCTTTATCATATCTGTTTATAATAAACTGGTAAACCGTAAGGAAACTTTTCCTGAGTTCTGTGAGCTGCTCTAGCAAATTAATTAAACTTGAGGAGGTGGTGTTGGGAACTTCTGATCTATAGCCAACTAGTCAGAAGCACAAGTGACAACTTGGACTTGAGATTGGCCTCTAAAGGTGGTGTTGGAGGAAGTCTTGTAGAACTGAGCCCTTAACCTGGGGGATCTAATGTCATCTCCAGGTCAATAGTGTCAGAATTGAATTAAATTGTAAGACATCCAGCTGGTGTCACAGAATTGCTTGGTCTGGAACCCCCCTCCCCAATCTGGTGTTGTGAATGTGGTGGTGGCGTGAATTAAGTACAGGGGAGACCCGCAGGAGAGAGAGTGAGGTTTCCTTACTCGTAGGCCCTGGTGCAAACCACAGCCCACCTCAGTCTCTGTAGAGCACTCAGGGCAGGTAAATCATTGTTGTTGTAAGTCTCTGAGATGCAGGTGAGATAGGGAGGGTTGTTAACACAGCAAACCTCATGAAGAAAATTCCTTTTCTACTTTAAAAAACATACTGAAAATTATGGCTGTCAGTGACTCATAAGTCACCAAATTCTAAGTCCTGCCCATAAAGGATACTGCCCTCTTCTCTATTCTCTCTTTCTCCCTCCCTTTCAGTTATAAGGTGGAATACTACAAAATCAGGTTGTCCTGAAGTAAGCCAGTTCACAGATCCAAGGCTGCCCTCGTCCTCTTCTAAGGGTCACACCCCCATTTTCTGGGAATGTTCCAGTATTCTCACCTTTTTGGACCTGAGGACAGGTAAGAAACTATTCTTCAGTAAAAGACTATTTTAGCACTGGTAGAGAGCATGGCTGACATGATTCAGAAGTCACCAACCAGCATAGGATCCTCGTCATTCTGAGTTAAAATAGAATTGTTTCATTCAAGATCTGGCTGAGCATGCTCATAAACCACATATAGAGAGGTTGATCATTTACATACAACAGACCCATTTCTTCAAAGAAAAGGTAGCATTCTTATTATTTATATATTACTGAATCTTCCTTATGAGCCCCACCCCACTGAGTAACAAGGACACTTACAGTTAAGTATTTCAATGTTCCCTCCCCATCTTGGCCTCCACATGGCCTGTTGGTACTTGGGTTTGCTTACCGTGTTGCTGTGGAAGTGGGCGGGTAGGAACTAAGATGTGTGTGCTAGTCCCATGCTGCTCTTTGGATCTTCACCATCTTCAGAGAAATGATTTCCCTGTGTACCTGGTCACTGGCACCTTCTGTGAACATCTGTGACTAGAATACTTCAGGTCTTCTGTTTCTCAGATCAGGCATGTCCTCCTAGTTAACTTGCCTCATCAACAATCTGGGGCTGTATATTTCTTTCAAGTATGGTGGATTCCCATTTGATTCTCAACTCAGGTGGTCTGCCCTGCAGCCCCCATTTTGGCAACCTTCTGCCGAGCTTGCCAGCAGCACTATAGACTACCTTTGTGTCTTTCACTGGGCCCTTGGGAGACTTCTGGACACTCTCCATGCCACATGGAAGTCAAGGGAGGCTGGGCTTAGCTGTACTCAAAGTGGCAGCCCAAATAGGTGGGGAGGGGGCACTCTGTCTTGTTTCAATTGCTGCCTTTGTGCATAAGAGGAAGTATGTGAGCTAGATTTCCTGCCCTTGGCTTTGGGCGAAGATCATGGAAGGAAGTGAGCCATAGCCCAAGGGTTGGAAGTGGGGGTTCTGTGGGCTTCTCGAACTGGAACGAGATTCTCTCCTGCTTCTCCCAGAGCCACGCTTGGGCCATATTTGGGAACATATTTCCCATCTGTTTTTCATTTCCTCAGCATAGAATGTGGGAGGTCAGGATCACACAACATTCCCTTCTCATTCCCAAGATGCCTCTGAACTCCCTTCCTTGAATTTTTTGTTCCCATCCATGCTGAATTATTTGAATGGCTCCCAGCACACACCAAGCTATTTCATACTGCTGAGCCTTTGCCCATGCTGTTTTCTCTGCCCAGACTGGCCTTCCAACCCTCATTTCTCTTGAAAAACTTTTACTCTTCCCCCAAAACACTACCCCACACTCTTCCTCCAAGATGCTTACTTCCCATTTGGTACTTCATTAAAGAGATTGTTTGTGTCTGTCTTCATATTGAGACTATAAGGTACCAAGGGGCAAGGGTCCAATCTGAGGTGTCTTTATTTTCCTGATGCCTGGCACAGAAAAAGTGCTCAAAAACTGTTGGTTTAAAAAATTAAACCTTGGGTAAAGGGTACATGTTATCTGTCTGAATTATTTCTTATAACTGCATGTGACTCTATAATTGTCTCAAAATAAAAAACATTTAGTTAAAAGAAAGCCCTTAACGAACAGGGCCAATTATTCTCTAAAGCTCCCTCTTTGACCCTGGTAGAAGACCAGAGTCCAAGATGAATGCAAGGCCTTTACAAAGTTGCCATTTCCAAATGGAGGATGGATACTTCAAACTATAGTAGGTGGGTGCCCTGTACCCCACTTGTCCTCGAAACTATTCAGTCCTGAAAAGCTTTGAGGGAAGTTGAGTCACCTGTTGGTAAAAACAAATTATACCAGTTAATGAAAGACACCCATCCACGCAGATAAATTAGGAAAGTGGCCTTCTCTAGGCTTTGAGGGTGGACGATATCTGTGCGTGGAATGAAAGTATGACGTCCCTTCCTCTGGGTGCTTGCATGCACACAAACAGGCCGAGAGAGGAGAGTAGGCCATATTTCAGCACCCTCTCTCTTTCTGGGGGTGTACCAGGGTTGTCACATTTTTGGACCTGAGGACAGATAAGAGACTATTCTTCAGTGAGAGACTATTTTAGCACTGGTAGCGAGTATGAATGACATGATTCAGAAGTCACCAACCAGCATAGGATCCTTATCATGTATATGGCCTAACCTGGACACAGCAGCCCAGACCCAAGTAATTTCCCAGGTTTGCCTTTTTCCTTCAAAGGGCCAGTGGCCATGTTTCCATACACTTGGAGTATCCAATCATGTTGAAACATTACCGTGGACGTAGCAAAAATAGCATTTTCCGTTAATTTTTTTTTTAACGAAGGTGGCGTAAGTGAGGTTCATTTTCCACTAAAATTAGTTTTCCTTTAGTGAATATCCCCTCCTTTTGGATTTGTTCCTAGTGAAAGTTCTTATCAGATAAGGTCATCTGGGGGAAGGTGGGCTTTTTTTTCCTTGAAGAGTGAAAGCAAGGATCCAAGAACAAGTCTGGAGTCCCTTTAATAAGTGGCCCTATGGGACTTTGCTAATCAGGCAGAAGTATGCATCTTCGTTAAAATTATAACTTGCTGCCTGGAGTGGGGTCGCAGAAACAGCCTGTCAAAGTCTATTCTTACCTGACGTGCCTTTAAGTGCATTAGTAGCTATTATTGCCTTCGATCTCTTTTCCACAAGCCTGAGAACCTGTGGTTAGAGACCTTGAGTTCTTCGCACCTGAATGCTGGCAAATTTCCTGCGGTCTGATGCTGTTACACCAAGGCGGCACAGACACACACCTGACTAGCGACATGCAGAAGAAAGTAGAATATGGTTTCCTGGGGAAGCTTCTACCTACAGAGGCAGCAGAACACATGGATACCCTGGGCTGCCATTGTGTGACAGATAGATGTGTGCTCGACCAATCACAGCTGAGTGTGTGCCAGCGACAGCTCAGGAGGAAGGACCCTGTCCTGTACTGCTTTACAGATTTATAGGAAAAGAGTGGCAGAGAACATCTGGTATACTATATAATACTGGGAATTCTCAAGTTGAGGAAGCAGTCTTGTTCAAAGATGGAACCTTCAGAGGTCAGCTTCTGGCATTAGCCTGATCTTTCCTTGAGCGAACACAGACTTGCTCAACCAGCTTCTTGCTAAGCTACCAAGAGGGCAGCTGGGATTTGTCTCTTCTCTGGCACCAAGTAGGTAATTAGGCACTCACTGAATTTGGAATACACAGAACTATTATCATTAGGAGGAAACTCATGTTTATTTCATTTAAATTTGCTCTCCGCCCACGTGCCAGCTATGGTAAAGCCCTCAGGGGTAGATGAGCAGGGTGGAACTTTCTGTGCCTGCCCACTTCACAGGGAAGGGAGGGGGCAGATTAGCTACAATGGGTTATTTGTGCTTCTAGATTCCTGGAATGGCAATCAAGTGAACTTCTCTCAGCTGCTGGGTAGAAGAGGTAGCCACTGGAGAGGCATAGGTGCAAGGGAACCAGGTGGGCACAGCTTTCTGCCCTGCATCACGGCTTGGGCAGAGTAGCCTCCACTGTGCCTGGGAGAACCTCAGGACCACTCTGGGAGAGGTCTGGTTAGGTGTGGCAGTCATGCTGTCCCAGTCAAAACATCCCAGCCTTTAGCAACCATGTGATGACTGTTGAATGCTCTTTTGGAGATAAATACTTGAAATCAAGGCTATCCCAAGGGGAAAAACAACACAAGATCCACCAGAAAGTTGGCTTTTCGTCTGTGTGTGTGAGCTCTGGAGGCCCAGCATCCCTGGAAGTTCTAGGTCTGGGTTTAACATGGAGCAGGATAGCGCTCCCACTGTAACCAAAGAAAGGGGCTGAGTTGGGAGGAAGAGTCTGGACCACGAGATGGCTGGGGGCTGGACGATGCTCCTGGGGAGAAGAAAGCTTCATTTCCTTTCACAGGCAGTAAGAAGCACTGCAGTTTTAGAAGGCAGAGGATGTGGTTCTGAGCATTGGGCAAGCCTTTTTTGTTTTCCCTCCCTCAAATTGAAGAGACTCTCAAGGTGGGCTGGATCTGCAACCTTGGGCTGGATCTGTGACCTCTGGATGATGGTTGGACCCATGAACTTGCCATGCCAAGGATGAGAAAATATAGCCTTCTCTGTCAAAGGTCATTGTGGCCTATCTACTCCTACTACTACTGGCTATTAACCAGGAACTCTGCTGAAAGCTGTACAAGGATTTTTTCACTTAACCCTCAAAATAACCCCATGAGGTTGAACAAGAATTTTCAGCTCTTTGTTCTGCTTCCGTAGATATGCTTGCCTCATAGGCCATGGGGCAGGGTGACCTAAAAATTAGCTAAAGACTCATTCTCCCTTTTGCTTGTTCTGTCTAAACAGCAAATGTAACTGCCTGCAACCCATAGCAACTCTCGTGCTTTGTAACTGTCTAAGGACAAATTAACTAATCAGCCCAGGCCGACTAAGCCCTATAAAAGCAAAGTTACCCCTGAGCTCCGGGCCCAGATCTTCAGAGCACTAGCTCCTCTGGGACTGCCGGTGCAATAAACCTGAGTTCTCCAACTCTCTGAGTGCTGCTTGGTTTCTTGTTGGTCTGATTTTTGCAACATTTCTGCAACAAGGTAAGTACTACTGCAATTTAGGAATCCGAAGCTTAGTGAGGCCACATAAATTGTCTAAGATAAAACAGCTCAGAGTGGTATAGCCTGGATCAGAACACAATTCAGTCAGACTCTCTAGAGTCTAGAGTTCACCATTACTCTGCTTTGCACGTGCTTCAAATGTCTCAACAGCAAGTAATCTATGCAGCCAAAATATTTTTTTCAGATAGCTCCACATGACAGTAACTGTGTTTATCTTGTTCACCAGTGTGGTCTAAATGCCTTGGCCAGTGCTTGGCCCACAGTCAGTACTAGATACGTATTTGTGGAATGAAGACAGAAATGAGTATGTAGCAGAGAACCAGCAGTTTGTACTGAGCCTCTTTCCTGAAGCGAGCTATGAATCATCTTCCTATACCAGGTCAAGGGAAGAAAGCTGCGGGCCATCAGGCTAGTGAAGCTTTTAGTATTTCACATTCAAAACGAGCATTGTTTTATGATCCAAATCAATTATCTTGACATTCTATCACATCTTATCGGCCTCTTCTTTATTCAAAATGTTGTTGGTAGTATTACTTAATAAACTGGAGCAAGCGATAAATTCCACTGCTGTACAGAGACTGCGGTTGGGTTCCCAGCACCAAAATGATTTTGATTATTGAGTTGGCATATACCCTTACACATTCCTAAATCAGTGGTTGGCAGCAGCAAGATTCTGAGAGAAAGAAAAAAATAGCGCGCACACACACACGCACACACACGCACACATCTAGCAGCTTCAAAGCCTCTTACACGTTAATGGATTCCTTATGGATTACACGGCTGTAATTGTGAAAGAGGACAAAGAACGAGAAAGAACCTTCTTTAAACAAAATTAAAAAAATATATATTCTTTTGAAAAGTCATTTTTTCTGAGGAGAGTAGGAAAAAGAAACTAACATAATGGAGCTCTTAAAAATGTGTGTCGGCAACACAATAGGAAACCAGAATAAAGGCATGAAAGGCAACCACAAGAGGCCGATCGTGGAGTGAGTTCATCTGTCCTCTAACAGCAGATGAAGTTAGAGAAAATGAAGAGCGGAGAATAGTCAGAGGGAGAATACCGGCTCATAGTCAGAGGCCCAGGTGAAGGTGGAGGTATGGTAGGGGGAGGAACATTCTAGAATCCAAAATAACAGGCTATTCATATCGTATTCCTAAAATCCGTATATTGAAACCTGTTTATACTATCCTGAAATTAATTGTTCAATGTTCAAGTTTCAGAGTCCCTGCCAATGACCCACCAACAATTTCCTTGTTCATAACATTTTATTTTCTTGGCCCCTTGAAAAAGTAACGAATGAGCGTCTCCATTTATAAAGCTGCTCTGAAATGTCTTCTTACGTCATGGAGGCTGGGAGGTCATCTTGGGATACTGGATGTAATGGGGGGGCCTTGGGCTGGCGACCAGGAGGTTTTGTGATTGTGAAGCAACTTCTGATCCCATTAGCTGATGGTTGACTGACATTTTGGAACAAGATTTTGCAAGAGACTGGGGAAAGGAAAAGAAGGAGCATGAGAAGGAAGCACTTAAGAGATTGAGAAGGCAGAAATGAACTGAGTGCTCCCAGATTTGAGGAGAATTTTATTATTGGATGCAGATCTGCAGTGAGCTTTCCGCCAGGATCTCAGTCTCAGCTCGAGGGGCCTAGTATAGGTTTTCTTATCAGCTTTGTGCTAAACTCACCAAGCAAACTGGCTTTGTGAGAAAAGGTAAGTTAACTTCTCATTTACAAATTAAGCAGCTAAGTATACAGGCATAAAGAGGCAGTCCTCCCTAGAAGGTTAAAGGTGATATTTTACAAAAAAAAATAAAAGGACGTCTAGCTTTACACACTTGAAATTGTTTCTCAGAGAAGTGACATAAGCTAAAAATAACCAGTTTCATGAAAGATTTATCTAGATTCTTTGGTGCTAGACTTGTAATAATTATTACTGGAAGCGAAGGACTTTAGAGACTGTTCTTAAGTTTTCCTCAGTATTCCTGTCAGAGGCAGCAGATTGGCTGAGTTGCATAGATCTGGCCGAATGTGTAATTTCTCACTGAAAACAGTAATTACACTCTGAAAGATCTCAGAAAGTTCCTCTGTCCAAAAAGTGCGGGAGAGTGAAAAACAAAAATGAATACAATGAACTTTGCAGTCAGACAGCCCATTTTGTGGCCCACTTTGTGGCCCACTTGCACTAATTCCTGGCTGTGGGACCTTGGATAAATTACTTAACTTCTCTGAACCTCCACTCAATGATGAGGATAAAAACATATGCCTAACAAGGTTTCTGTGAAGAGCAAGTAAGATCATATATGTAAAAAGTCAGCATGGGCTCCAGCACATAGTAGGTCTCCAATAAATATTAGTTCCACTTCTTTTCAATACCTTCCTTTTCTCCCCTGCTCCACCACTTCCTGCACTCTGAGTTTTGTAACCTTTCAACCAGTGACAGAGCCTTTCCTTGCACAATCATAATAATAATGATAATTACCATAACATAGCATAAATTGATAGCATAACATCACTAAGCACTTACCATACTTGTCATCTCATTTGACCCTCAAAACAATCCATGAAATAGGTGCCATTATTAACCCTATTTCGCAGAGGAAGAAATCAAACCTAAGAAGGGTTAAATACTGTTTCAATTATCTCTTGCTGTATAACGAAGCAACCCAAAACTCAGTGGCTTGAAGTAATAACCATTTTATTATATCTCAAGATTCTGACCGGGCTCAGCTGGGCAGTTCTGAACCATGAGAGGTGTCTGGGGCTGCATTTATCTGGAGGTTTGACTGGGCTGAAACATCCAAGATGGCTTGTTCACATGGCTGGCAATAGGTGCTGGATGTCAGCTGGGAGCACAGCTGGGACTGCCCACCAGGGTACATCCGTGTTCCTCCACTGACTCTCCTGGGATAGCAGCTGGACTCCAAGAAGGAGTGTAGTTAGAGGAAAGAAATGGAAGCTCCCCGTTCTTTTAAGGCCTGAGCTCAGAAGTCTCAGAACATCACTTCTGTCATGACCTGTTGTTCAAAGCAGCTACAGGTCCAAGAGTCAGGAGAAGAAGAAATGAGTTTTACCTCCCAATAGAGGAGTGGCAGCGAGGGAAGGAGTTGATGACAGCTGTGATCAGAGAGTATCCACCAGAAATACTTTGCCTGAAGTCACAGAGCTAACGAGTATCAGAGTCAAGATTCCAACACATCAGTCTGACTTCAGAATCCACATGCTCAGCCACTAGATCCTACGCCTACATACGACAATATACAATTAAGTGCCAACATCCATGGAAAACACAATAAACACAATATAATTTCAGAGGATAGATCAGTATGAAATTAAGAACTCTACGACCATAAAATGAAAAACGTACCTCTTTTTGTCCCCTTTCTCTCCGTGTAATGCAGAATAAATGTTATTTCTTGAAATGTCACAAAGGTTACATGTACTAAAGTTAATATGAATTCTTTCTGGATTTTTCCACTTCTAAATTCTGGATACATTCATTAAAGTTGAGGTTTTTTTTCTCACATGTGTATGTGTGTGTGGAGGGGGTGGAGTGAGGAAGGGAAGGGGACAAGGTTGGGATAGGGTGAGACCCCTGACTTGAAAGTGCTCTAAGTACATACTCAGCCTGCCTATTCTCTAAGTACATACTCAGCCTGACCATTGGGTAACTCATGCCTGTGTGAGAGAGGTCGCAGAGGCCTGGAGTTGGCAGAGGAAGCTCCAGGGGGAGGCAGAATTTAGCCTGGCTCTAAATTCTGATTAGGATTCGAATAAGAGAAGGAGAAAGAGGAGGAAGGGAAAATATGAACAAGACATAGAGCTGGAAATGAGCAGCAAGTAGTAGCTAGGGGGCCATTGGAGGAAGGGTCCAAGGCCAAAGTAAGAGGGTCTGAATTTGGAAATGGGAGGGCTGAATAGTAATTGACTTGGAGCTAAACCGGCTTCCCATCTTCAGAGGTATGCTGATAACCAGTCCCAGCTGTGTAAACTCTGATTTAGCTTTGGCCTTGCTGGAGGCAGATGCCTAGAGAGCCCCATTGGGGGCTGGATAGGAAGGATCTCCCAATGGCTGTTCCAGGGACATCCAGGCTTACACCACTGTGTCACTAGTTTCATTCGGAAAGGAACTGACTAGAATAAAGCAAGGCCAGTCATCATAACCCTTCTATAGCACTCTCCAGAGACTTTATTAACCTAAATCTCTCATATTTTGATCATCTTTCAGGACTTCCTGGTGAAGACAAGGACATGGGGACTCTTTTAAGCCATTCTGAGCAAACAGTACCTTCAGATGATTTTCCTAGTAGGGTGGTTTCTATCATTTTCATTTGCAAAACCTTTTCTCTTTTTTCACATTTGAAAGAAACCCAGTTTGACTGTTGTAATTTTTTTTCATGTAAATTACAAATATTTAGAATCCCTGTCAAGGGAATGAAATAAAAGCAGATGTTTTCCCGTATGCTGGCCCCAAGTAATACCACATTAGAAAACAGAGAGTATTTTCAAGTCTCGTTAAAAAATATTTCAAGGAAATAAACATTTGTCGAATACAAATAAGAACAGAATATGGCATTTTTAATATTAATATAGAATCCAGAGTTCAGAAGTCTGAGGACCAGAGGGAATGAGTGACTTGTGTAAGGCCACAGAGTGAGTGTGCAACCAACTGAATCTGAACTCAGTTCTCTCAAGTCCCAGCCTGGTGTGCTTTCTAGACTCTGTGGTAGAGCGATTGCAAAGATGGTCACAATTCTTCATGCCTTCCTGTGACAGAGACTGCTGTGTGTTTATTCTACGCCGCTTCCTTTTCTTATTGGGCAATCTCCTAGACTGCTTTTCCAAGCCTTCCTTGCAGTTAGGCGTGGCCATATGACTGAATTCTGACCGAAGGAATGTGGGCAGGAAGCATATATGTATCTAAGCCTGCCTTATAAGAACATTCTGCTTAATTTTCCACATTCTCTCTCTTTCTATCATGAAGCTTAATGTAGAGGACATTGAAGAACTAGCAGGGGTGGCATTATAAGAAGGAAGGAACTTGAGTCCTTAGGATGTCATTTGGGGGATCATTGGCTGACCAGGGAGACCCACATCGCAGTATTGCAGTCAGAAATAAATTTTTATTATTTAAAGTTTCTGAAAGTTTGAGACTGCTTGTTACAGTTGTCAGTTTAACTTTCCTAACACAAGTGCTATGTTTAATATAACCTTGCTAGATTGATCATGATTACCTACTTTCAAAGATTAACCAGTAAAGAAGGCTCCAAAATTACATCGATTTCCCCCATTTAAGTATGAACTCTCTTATATGCATGGTCGGAAATAATGGACTTGTTCAATCTCTCACTTTTGTAGTCTTCCACATGCGTGAATGGTGTTAACTCCAAAGAACTGATCAACTTCTGAAATACACTTTTTTTTTTTTTAAATCTTTTTTACACCTATAGCACCTGGTCTTCCTAGGTGGTCTCTCATCCAAATATTGACCAGGCCTGACCCTGCTTATCTTCCAAGATCAGACAGGATCCGGCTTGTTCAGGGTGGTGTGGCTGTAGTGAAATATACTTTAATATGTCCAGAGGAAGTTTTTTGTCATAGACTATGGAAGGGTCTTGTCACCCCTGCTCCTGTTTAGCACAATGCCTGTGTCCTCCATGGCAGGCTGCTGTCTACGGAGGCTGTCATAAATCTGGGGTATCAATATGCAGGCCCACTGAATGTTGGGAAAGAAATAGAGGGGACTTAGCTTTGATTTCTTTGATGCCTTAGAGTCGATCTGGCACTCTTCACACCTCCATGGTAGGTATTCATGTGACTAACGTGCCACTTCCTGTTTTGACCTAAAAATAGAACTCTAGGAAAGAAATGAGGCCACAAAACTGAAGAAGGCCCAATGTGTCCCCTTTTATCTTCCATTTTACTCAATATAAATTTAATAAATACCTATTATATTCATAACTCCTTGCATGTATGCAGGGAGGGTGTAAACCAAATAAATATAATAAACAGATCTGCTTCCAGTGAAATTTTTGGACTGCTGGGATTTGACAAGGCAAATGGCTATTTGAAAGTATAGTGTAGACAGGGCATTGACCCTGACGAGACAGACCTGGGTTCAAATTCTGACTCCATCAATTACTGTCACCTACTTAAGCACTTAAATTCAGCTTCCTCAGCTGTAAATTTTGAGGATCGTTGAAAGATTTAGAGAATTCCCTAAGATGGTGCCTAGCAAATAGTAGATGCTTAATAAGTGATGGTTCTTATACAGAGAGACCAAGCACACACACACGCTTGACCAGTTGGACGTATAAGAAACGGCAATAATTGACACAAACAAGAAAAAAGTGGACAAGTGAGGAGGAGGGAAATCATATTGGGCTGGAATGGGCAAAATAGGTCATTAATTTTTCTGAATCAAGGCTTCTTTTTAGAACATGTCTCATTTCTAACAGAATATAGATGCCAGATCTAAATGTACAACTACCATGCAAGCATCACCAAAAAAGTATAACAAAACAGGAATTCATTGTTCCAGAAGGAAATTTCTTGTATTAGGTGAAAGAATTCACAGCAGGCACTGTGGACTCATGCGTATGCATTTGTGTGTGTGTGTGTGTGTGTGTGTGTGTGTGTGTGTGTGTGTGTAATAAGTATGCTACATACATGAGGGATAAGCCATAAGAATTATTCATATGGTCAGGAATAAAGAATTATGATATAATTTTTAAAATTGTAGAGCTTCAGAGTTAGAAGATCTTTCAATTCAAACCCTTCATTTTACGTTTGAGTTAACAGAGCCAAAGAGGTGGAATGACTTGTCTAAGACTACACAACTTGGAAACTGTCAAGCCAGGACCTGAATCTTAATCTTTTGAATTTCTGGCCCCAGGCTCTTACCACTAACTCCTTTCTAATCAAGGCCTAAGGAGCTATTCCATAATGCCACTGGATGGGGCTTCTCGAAGTTCTTAGTTCCAGAAAGTGAAGACTTTCCAATATTATGGGCAAAGGTCAGGCTTGAACAAAAGCCCTATTAAGCGATTCCACAGAATAGTTAAAAATACTTAATATAGCCCTCAATTATCGAGCACTTGCTATGTGTACCAGGCACCATGCCAAATGCTTTACCATATATAATTCATTTATTCATTCACTTAAATTTTTATTCATACCTACTGTATGCCAGGCATCTACACTATGGGCTAGGATACAATATTGAAAAGACAAACGTGGTTCTTAGCCTCATGGGATCTCTAGCCTTCCCTATAACAGAAATTCCATGAAGTTTGTTTGTTTGTTTGTTTTTTGCATCCATTTTACAGGTGATGAAAGTACTCAGAGAATAATAATGATAGCTACCATATATTGACCACCTACTCCACACAAGGCATTTTTCCAAGCGCTCTCTGAGTTAATCTGCACAACAGCCCATGAGATAGAAAGTGAAGGTCCAGGAAGATGAAAGGACTGGTTCATGGTCACATAGGTAGAAAGCGGCAGAGTGAGGACTGGAACCATGGCTGTCTGGCACCAATGTCCATGATCTTAACCTCTACATTATATTAACCAGTTGGACTCCTGCCCTTATTTGTTTCACTAAAAGATGTTGCATGTTATGTCAAAACTCTGCTAGTGAGAGCTAGGATCTCAGGAAACATAAATTACTTTGCCTACAGACAAATTCTGTGTTTTCAGCATATGTATGTAGATAATAATATTTGCTTGAGTGCTTATCAAATATGAGTACTACACCTGTACATATGACATCCAGGTAAAACACCCAGCATAATGCTGGCTCTTAGTAGGGTCCTCAATCATAGTAGGCAAACAGTAAGCAGTAGGAATAATAAGTAAGGCAAGAAAGAATCTTGAAATCTTTGAGAAGTAGGAATTGCTAGTAACAATATTGCTGTATCTGTATTTGGACAAAAATATGTTTGTATTTTGTGAGGCTGGGTTTACTTTATTTAAATATAGAAATAGCAAGTATCTATATAACTTTTACACACCTATTAGAGAGTGATTTCTACAGAATTATATGTCAGCCATACAATTTACTGTGTCATAAAATTTACCCATCTGTTTAAGCCATCTTGTTGCAAGGCATGGACACACTCCTTGAGAATAAAAAACAGACTTGAACAATTTTAAGCTTCACATAAATTCTATTAAAGAAGAATAAAACAGTGAAATCGCAAAATTTCTCCTTTCTCTTCCACCATATGGGTTTCTTTGAGGTTTAATAATATTATAAATAAAGCAGCTTCAAGCTGAAATACAAAACAGTGAACAACAATTTAGAAACATTTTGAAGAAATAAGTATTATATCTCAGTGTTGCCAGACTTCCAACATAAAAAGTTAGATAGAAAACAGAGTGAGAACTCTCATTTGTTCTATCAAGGAGGCATAAATATTGGCTCTGTATTAAGCCAACCTCTTGCAGCTGTACACCAGCTCTCTACTATTAAAAAGATTCTTAAATTCCCAGGGAAATAAAAATCAATTTTAGCCATATAAGTCTGTACATAAATCTATTGTGCTTTATTCCAAATATTTTCTCATCAAGGAGTTTGGAACAAATTTTTTTTTTGAAAAAGACCGTCTCTAGTTTACCCATTCCACTATTACAAATATTTGAATGACTTCCAGTAACTTTGCTTAGAAAATCTCAATGTCTGTATAACATGCCAATGACAGCTCAGCAGTATGTCAATACATTTCATTATTTGGCAAGACTCATAGCAATAGATTGGAATTCTGATTGCCATTTTTGTGTATTATATTTCACTTTTTCACAGCACAATGATGGTTACTCTTGCCCTCTTGGCAAGATACTCATTTCTGGGCTCATATTAAAAATCTATCTTATCTGTTCAAGCTTAGAATGAGCTAAGTGATTACTATTTTAATCCCAAATCAATACGTGTAGTCAGGTCTTGAAAGAATTCCAATCACTGTCACCCTTGTTCATGTTTTCGATGGACAATAATGCTATTGGGTTGTTTTCCTTAAGGATCATTTTATATATTCTGTGTGTTGGAATTATGATTATTGTTATAGTGACTATTGCTCATATAGCTCAAATGAATAAATAGATGTGATATTAATTTTCTGAGTTTTGTAAGAATCTGCACTGGCAAAGTGAAATATACATCTCTGCTAAAGTCTGGAGATATAGAGTAGAATGAAGGTGTGCTTCTCAAACTTTTGTGTGTGTTAGAATCTCCTGGAGAGCTGGTTGAAACAGATTTCTAGGTCCCACAAGCAGAGATTCTGGTTTAGTAGGTCTGGTTGGGGCTCAGGACTTTGATTTCCAACAAGTTCCCAGGTAATACTGATATTGTCAGTTCAAGGACCATCTTTTGAGGAGCAGTGTAATAAAATGGAGTTGTCAGTAGCAAAGGCTAAAATCTTGCCTTTGCCATTTACAGACTTGTTGACTTGGGGTAATTTGCTTGGCTTATTTTTAAATCTTAGTTTCCTCATCTGCTCAACAGGGGTTTTGTAAGGATTGGATAGTTTTGTATGGCACTTGACCGTGCTGGACAGATACCTGGTACATACATGCCCAATAAACGACAGCCACAGTTCTCGGAAATGATGTAGTTTCCTTTTCCAAGATCCATCTGGTTGAATACGTAGTGCTTCTGCTTCACATGCTGGCGTATTTGGCAAATTATTTGTTAAGTATGTTAAGAAGTTATCTGATTGGTGGGTTAGCAACTGTTCAGGACTTGAATTGCTCAGGTGGGCCCTAAAACACTTAAATATCTTGACCTTTGGGCCTTCCAACTAAACACCATACTAAAACTTTGATTCTCTGTCCTTTGGATTGTTTTTCATTTAAATTGCTTTAGATTCACAACTCCACAGTTATGTCTCCTTATGAACAATCTTTTTAAGAACAACATCAGTTTATTTTCAAAATCAAACTCAAGTCTTTGGAGACTAATATCCTTTCTCTCCATATTTTACTATGAAGAGAGGCCTGGTGTTCTGCCAAGGCAACATATTAATAAATTTAAGCTTGAGA
>NW_006437736.1:7223763-7243183 GCF_000325575.1 Pteropus alecto | reverse complement strand
CAAAGAACATGCCTATGAAAAAATTACTTTAAAATCCTTGATTTTGTGGTTTGCTTTTAATTTGTTAAAAACGCATGACCCACCAGTTACAAGAATCTCAGCCAGTTCAGGCTGTTACTTTCGAGAAATATGATTTCACTTTAGTCAAATGTTAAAAAATTAATTTGTCTTGCATTCAATCATTTATTCAGTTGTTCACTGAACACTAAGTCCCACTTCTGTGGTAGGTGATGGTCTAGTTCTGGGGAAAACACTTATCCCAACTTCCCAGAGTTTATAGTCTAGTGAGAAAGGTAAAAGCATGGTTATTAAAACCTCAATTTCACAGGCTGATAAATCTCCAGTCTCTACCAGTTAACAAGCTGTAGAAAGGAAGCTTATTATTTTCTTCATACCCAATTACTCATGAATCTGTTAAACATTACCCAAAACTTCAGACACATCCACAGCACTGGATGATGTCTTCTAGAAGTAGGATTGTCCAGAGCTTCTAAGAACCAAAGGAACACTTGACATTTCCTTTGACTTTATTTATAAAATGAACTTAGAGAAAGCAAATCAAGTCAGTTTTGCAGCTTGCAATTAGCTGTTACATAAACTCCCTAGTAAAATGACATAATAGAAGATAGGGCACCAATCTGTACACCAAACTTGATTTTGGGGGCTTTTCAAAAGATATGGGGATTTACATTCATACAACCTGCTATGGACTGAATGTTTGTGTCTCCACCCTCAACCCGCTCCTCCACACCCCACCCCCCACCGTACCCTCACCAAATTCTTAAGTTTAAGGCCTACGCTCTAATGTGATGGCATTTAGAGATAGGATCTTTGGAAGGTGATTAGAATTAAAGGAAGTCATGAGGGTGGGGGCCTTCATGATGGCATTAGTGTCCTTACAAGAAGAGACACCAGAGAGCTTGCTCTCTCTCTCCCTTGTGAGGACACAGCAAGAAGGTGACTGCCTGCAAGACAGGAAGCGGGCTTTCACCAGAAACTGAATTAGCCACTACCTTGATGTTAGACTTCCCAGCCTCCAAAACTATGAGAATAAATGCCTATTGTTTAAGCCACACGGTCTATGGGATTTTATTATGGCAGTCCCAGCAGACTAAGACTTGACCTTAGAAAGAAGACGGAGATTTTTACAAAACCGTTGAAATGCTTCAAACTTATTTCTTATTATTCCCAAGCAGGGCCTCTCAGCCCTAGGCTGCCAGGCTGGCTCTTTACCATTGACTGCCCACAATTTGCTCTTTCTTGCCCCTGGAATGCATTCCAATTTGTGCTATTTTCTTTACCCAAAATGCCCTCCCCAAAATATTCCACTTCTGGCTCAGAGACTCATCTCTAAGAAACCTTTTGCAATTAGTTCTAGTCCTTTCCCAAACAATCCTTCTTTGCAAAGTTTGTTTTACGATACACTTATTTGCATCTCACTCTACTGTGTCCTTAATTTGGTTCAAGGATGTAGGTGGTATCTTCTCAACTAGACCTTGAGCTTCCCCAAGACAAGCCTAGGGCACAGATTTTTCAAATCTTTGTGTCCTCTATTGGCCTTTTTAGAGTGTTGTGCAAATAAAATAGGAATAAAACTTACTGAATGAAAATTGAACTAGATGCTGAGAGCCAACGAATGTTCTGAGGAAAATGAATCAAATAATGCAAGGAAGTACAATAAAACTCTGGCTCCAGAGCCTGAGGGTCGGGGTGGGAGAGAGCCGTTCTGGATAAGTGAGTTTAATAGACGGCTGAGGATTTATTCTTTTAAACACCAAGAGTTTTAATTATCTTGGATGGAAACATTTCCAGTATATTAACCATCCCTGCCTTCTAACATAGCACAGTATAAACGTTAACCAGCTTGATAACTCGTGTTGTCATTAAAAGTAGTTTTGTACTATAACACTGAGAAGCCCTCAGGCCCTTTGGAGGTATGCAGAACAGTTTGTTCCTACCCTAAATAGCTGCAGATTTCTGTGTTTTTATTGTTGTTTTGTTTTGGTTTGGTTTTTTTAGCTTTTCTGGGTCTTCCCTTGCTGCCGGACTGTCAGCCTCACCGATGCTCGTGTGACTGACTGTGCATTTCTACTCCCTGCTCCTAATTTGCTACTTCTTGTCTGCAATGTGTTTGAAAATCAAATGGCTAAGCTCACTGTGGTTGTTGAATGTTGTATATTGTATGTTTTTAATTTAAAACAAACTTACACTATACACATGTATTTTGATGTAAGGGTCACATCAAAAATGCAAATAAAGTATGTACAAGGACCAAAAGATTATTTTCTGCTGGAAAATCCAGAAGGACTTCATGGAAGAGGTAGTAGTTTTGACTGGAATTTGGGGTTATATTTCAATCAGCAAGAATTTAGGGAAGTAAGAAGATAGAAGAACGTCACAGATGAAGACCAGATGCTAGGATGGGCAGACTGTATTTGGGAGAGAATTAGTACATTTTGGCTGGAGTACATGTAGCAGAGTAGGAGGAAGTCCCACTATAACATTATATTGGGGTCAGAGCATGGGTGGGCCTTGAATGTCAGGCTGAAGAATTTGGATTTTGTTTATTAGGAGATAGGGAGGAACTGAGGGTTTTTGAGCTGGGAGATAACATGCTTATAGCTGAGTTTTAGAAATCTTGGTAGTCTACGGCCATGCCACCCTAAACAAGCCCGATCCCGTCTGATCTCAGAAACTAAGCAGGGTCAGGCCTGGTTAGTACTTGGATGGGAGACCACCTAGGAAGACCAGGTGATGCAGGCATAAAAAAATAAAAAAATAAGGGATCGTAAGCTGACAAGGTCCTTGCAATCTGTGAGGTCAACCAAGGGTTGCCTTGCCAAAAAAAGAAAAAAGAAAAAGAAAAAGACATTTTGGTAGACAGAATTTAGGAGTTGAAGGAAACAGGACTGGAGGTGATCCCAAGGGTATAGGTGGGAGGCAACATGGGCCTGAACTAGGATGTTGGCAGTGGGGGTCGCAGGAGGGAATAATTGTCAGAGATGCTGCAGAAGTAGAATAAGAAGATTTGGCAATTTATTCATTGTCAGGGGTGATGGAGAACACATTGGGTATAACTCCAAGTGATGTCCTTCCCAGGACTCAAAGAATCTAGAAGAACAAGTTTAAAGAGATTTTGATGTGCTTGACTTGGGACGTGCTGAGGTGTGAGAGTGAATTGTTGATAGCTCTGCAATAAAAAGCATAAATGGGAAACTGCCCTGAAAATCAGCACAGGGATAACAAATACTAACAAAATGTGTGCTTACGTGGACTCAGGCAACAAAAAGGAGTTAAAGGGTCCACGTCTTAATTTTAGTTCCTTCTTCGCATGACTGTATTAAATATTGTTCATTCTACTTTTCAAATAGCTTTCAAGTGCGTTTAAAAAAGGCTTTTACTCGTTTTTCTTGAGAGATTACTCTTGATAAGACTGGGGCATTAATGCTGTTCGAAGGTTATTGGAGCTGCTCATGGATTAGTGTAGCTCTTCTCTAAAGCAAGACAACGAGTGAGCAAGAAAACGATCAAACCGAGGAAACTTTCCCCAAGCAGAAGATGGAGCTCGACTTCAAACCTCAGAAACAAGGTTGTTTTCAGATTAGCAGGCTGCTCCCCCACGGAATAAGTAGAGAAGCCAGCACACCAACGTTGATTTTATAGAATGGATGAGTAGGATTTCTACCTGTAAACAAGAGGGAAAAGTACCTTCTAGGCAAAGGAAATTGTGTATATAAACCTGGCACGAAAGAATGATATAGCAAGAAGCCACTTGGCTGGAGCATGTGTGGAGAGAGTATGAGGGAGAGACCATGCAATTAGGAAACTAGACAGAGGCGTAGCTTGGGAGACGGGTTGGGGCTGGGAGGCTGGGCCTCATATGTAACACTAAAGAGCTGGCACTTTACTAGCAGGGAGAGCCATCTCAGAGGTCCACTGGGGAAGCAGAACAATCGGATACATTTAAGCAAACTCTCTGGTGGATCCATGGAGGTTTACTTCAGAACTGGGGAACAGAGGCAGAGATGAGGACGCTGAAAGCAAATGAGGACCTGAGCAAACGAGCTTATGACTAAGGCAGTGCTTAGACTATACAGGCATCGAATGTGTGCTTGTTGATAGGCCGTTCAGGATGACATAGCTTTTGGTCCATTAGAATTGGATGAACCTTCTCTTGGCTTCAAATCAGCTTTAACAGTAGGTCGTTGGGCCAGAGGCGCTGAAGTGTAAAGGGTTCTAGAAGGTTAATACTATAGTCAGAAGTCGAGATTCGTCTTTGGCTTGGGCACGGTAATAATACAGTAGACAGGAAAGCAAGTTACCACCAGGTTCTGGTGGGCCTGCTTCTTTATAGCATGCAGAGCACTTTGAGGTCTAATCATTCTGGACAGGAACATACCAGGGCCTGGGGTTGGGGGCGATGTAGCTTCTATAAAGTTCAAGGGAAAAACATCAAGAGTTCTCCACTGAAAGATTCTCTCCCTCTCCCTTCCTTTCTTCTTTCCTTTCTCCTTCTCTTTCTCTTTCTCTTTCTTTTCTTTTCTTCTTTTTCCTTTCTGTTCCTTTCCTTTTCTTTTTTCTTTTCTTTTCCTTTCTCTTCTCTTCTCATCTCTTCTGTTCCCTTCCTTCCTTCCTCCCTCCCTCCCTCTCTCTCTCTCTCTCTCTCTCTCTCTCTCTCTCTCTCTCTCTCTCTCTCTCTCTCTCTCTCTCTCTCTCTCTCTCTCTCTCTCTCTCTCTCTCTCTCTCTCTCTCTCTCTCTCTCTCTCTCTCTCTCTCTCTCTCTCTCTCTCTCTCTCTCTCTCTCTCTCTCTCTCTCTCTCTCTCTTTCTTCTTCCTTTGTAGTAAATAAATATGTACTACTCTATAACTTTGCTCTGTCCAACACAATAGATGCTAGCCACATGTAACTAGTAAGCATTTGAAATGTGACTAGTCCTAATTCAGATTTGCTGTGAATATAAAGTACACACCAGATTTCAAAGCCTTAGTATGAGAAAAAGAATGTAAAATATTTTCATTAAAATTTCTTATATTGGTTATATATTGAAATGATAATAGTTTAGATTTAGTGAATAAGTAAAATGTATTATTAAAATAAATTTACTTTAAAAATTATGGATACTAGAAATTCAAAATAATTTATGTAGCTTATATTATCAGTTTGTTGGACAGGACTACTATGCAAAGTTCAGTGTTATTTTCTATTACAAAAATAAAATAGTTTTATTCCCTCTGATTTTTCCTACCTTTTTTCTTGCAGAGAAGTTGCCAACGTGTGCACTTGGAAGAAATTCAGAAAGTAATAAACAGGATAATGCATTCTTGTTTATTGTCCAGAATTGTCTATCTGCCTTTCAATATTTCCACAGAAATCAGTGCAACTGCAGGCTTGTTTTAATGGCTTTACATATTTTAGAAATTATTTAAATAAAAAATTGAAAGGGTTCATTATTTGGGGCCATTACAAGACAAGAGAGACAAGAGGTCTAAAGGTCTCATATTATCAACTTTCATATCAGGGCAAATTGTAGCCTGATGTGTTTAAATAGACTCGGGCTTTATAAAAAGAGGTTATTGCAAAATGCTCCTCTCCTGCAAAGAGCGTGGAGCCAATATCTCTATTAGAACAAGTAATAATTGCAAATTCTCAAAAACCAGAGTGCTTGATGGACCATGTTGCTTTCACATTGGTGAACAGCAAGTAACTGGTTGGAAAGGGTGTTCCTGGATTCACCTATAGGGCTTCCTTTTTTTTTTTCTTTCATGTGGGCTAGAGGAAATTATAACATTCGATCCTAACACTGACCTTTAGCTTAATTTGCCCTAATTTTGCAAAACCTTTCTGCTTCACACCATCAACCCCCTGTGAGTCTACAAATTTGGCATGTGTTAGTATTTAACAAAACGTGAAACGGCCTCAAGGATTCTCCAACAAATGAAACTGATTATACAATGAAAATAAACTTAAGGAAGGATCTGAGACATCATGTAAAGTATTTTACTATGTTTTGCAAAGCTCTTTGCATTTGGAAGCAAGTAAGTTTGTTTTTAAATAAAAACAGTCTTTTTTTTTTTTTTTTAAGCAAAATCTTAACCACCGTCTTTGAAGTGTAAGTGAGCAAAAAAGAAAATTTTTTTTACAAAAGTCAAATGACAACTATGAAATCCAAAGGGGAGAATTACAGCTTGAGGCGTGCCTGCCACACGGAGGGTCTGCTGTGCTTCAAAACCACTGAGAGCAGTTTAACTATGTATATAGACAGTCTGATAATACTTGGTAGACAGTGAACTTTTTGGACAGAACAGGCAGTTCTTAAATACCTGTCACCGGCGTTATATAGCAGAGCAAGATGGAACTGAAAGATTCTCACGTCAAGCCTTTAATATCAGTAAAACAAAAATGACTTCATTTGTGCAATTAGTGAACAAGCTGTTCCCACTTGTCTAAAAGCTCCAGGAAGAGAAACTTATTTTGACTTTCATTTGTCCCGTTTTTCCTGCATACTGAATGTTGCAACCTTGCGACGGCTAAAATCTCTTGGCCTAATAATTACAGCCAACATTGAAAAAACGGTCAAATGATTAGTACAAATAAAAGACGGGAGAAATAAATTCAACTCAGCCTTCCCATCTCCATATTATATCCCCTTCTAGACCTCAGAAGTTCTGTGGTCAAAATGTTTTAGCACTTCTTCATCTGTAAAATCAAACTAAATTTCTGTTTACCACATTAACTTTACAGAGTTTTTTCTTTGCTACTACTGTCATTGATTTATTTTCCTGTTTGGGCAGTATGATGAAGTTTAAACTAATCAAATTCTTTCACTTAAAAAAAAAAAAGAAACTCATCTATGGCCATGCCACCCCAAACTAAACCGGATCAGGTCTGATCTCGGAAGCTAAGCAAGGTCGGGCCTGGTTAGCACTTGGATGGGAGACCACCTAGGAAGACCAGGTGCTGTAGGCGTAAAAAATGAAAAATAAGGGATTGTAAGCTGATAAGTTCCTTGCAATCTGTGAGGTCAACCAAGGGTTGCCTTGCTTAAAAAATAAATAAATAAAATTAATTAATTAATTTAAAAAAGAAACTCTAAGAATCCCCTTTTTCCCCCATTTAGTTTCAACTGTCTGAACGGAGAAGGCTGAAGAGAGTCAGGCGTTTCTAGAAATGTATGGATATTGTGGAGCCAGTGTGTATGAGAAACACACTGACTTGAATATCTCATCTAGAAGAAAACTTTCAAATATTAACAAGTTATGTCCCAGAAAAATCAGAAAGTGAATTTTGTGTCTAGACTTCGACTCAATGATAAGCCTGAATAGGCAGACCCATTGTTCTTTTTCATTAAAATCTGAAAAGAAATGTCTAAAAATCTTTGAAACATACCATTTTTCTGGGCCTTTTCTAAGGATCTGGGAGGACTGTCAGCAAAGTTGCCTAAGTGATACCAACTTCTTCTAGAACTGAAAGATCCAGATTCATCATTCCAAAGGGAAGAACAGAAGTCAAATAAGGGCAACAAGTGGGAAAACGCTCCCTCTAAAAGTAATAGTGATAAGCCACTTACGCTGTGGCTTGTCAGGTGGCACGCTTACCCTGTACCATATTCCATTTTAATTTGAGGAGAATACATTACCTAAACAAATCATTTTCTCTTCAAAATTATTTCCATTTAATTCCACATCTGATTTGTAAAAAAAAAAAAATTTTAAGTTTTTTGCCTCTTAGTGCTGATAGATGTAGTTCCACCCTTGCCATGTCATTCTATTTTTCAAAAGGGCAAGCATGCTAATCAGGATGAAAGAAGACTAGCTATGGGGGTGATAGAGGAAGCCCCAAATGCTCCCTATGTGTTAATACAGTTATTAACTTTGAAATTAATTTACTTTGTCTTTCTAAAAGAGGATCTGATTTAGGAGGTGATTTCACTCAAGACATTTTTTAGCACTTAGCCTGGTAGCCTGGAAGTGACAGAGTTAATGCCAAATACTAGCAATTTCTTAGCACTTTCTAGTCTTCGGGCCATAAATTATAGAGCTAGGTCAGGGCCAGGTTAAATTATTTTGGCAGATGCGAAATACAAAGCATTTCCTCTGAGGAAAATTTAGGCCACTGGATTAGATCATTGTTTTGGATGAGTACACGACTGAAGATTAGAGATGATGCTCATGAAGTTATCAGATTAAGTCAATTAGAGGCACCCACAGTATATGTAGGTCTTCTCTTAGGGTCTTTTTTTCCCTCTAAACATTTTAGAAATAGTATAGGTGAATGTTAACCACACGAAGATGGATATGGAAGAGGATAGTCAATATTTTGGAGGAGAGAATTGATAATGTTCTTGGCATATTAGGGAAATGGTTATAATTAAAAGGAAAAAAGTTCATTGAAGGCAATGTTGGGAGGAAACAGGGCCTCATTAATTCATTGATTCAATAAATTGAATATATATAACTCATTAATTCAACATATCGAATCTCTTTTATGTGCCATGCTCTGTTCTATGTGCTAGCTTAAATTCCAGGAGCTCACATTCTAATTAAATTTAAGGGTCTAAAGTCGAAGCACTGAGTTTCCACTTATGGTCATGACAGAATGACAAGGGGCCACATTTACCCTCCTTCCTTAAACAACTAAAAAATGGGTCCAAATCTTTGAAACTAATTTTCGGACATTGGAAAATAGGCAATGCAGGATTGAGATCTCTGAAAAAGTGGGCGGGGGGTGGGGAATATCCAATAATATGAGCCTAATGAAAGCCCCAGTTTACTGCCTGGTGAGTTTCTGGGCCACTGCACAGGGAAGGGGAACCCAGCAGAGTTTGGTGATCTCCATGAGCTGAAGAGACAGAGTTTAGAGTTCAGAGATGCCAGGACAGCTAGACTTTATGGGGGAAAGCTCTGGGAAGAAGAAAACTGCAACAAGAGAGAGAGAGAGGAGAGAGAGAGAGAGAGAGAGAGAGAGAGAGAGAGAGAGAGCGCTCTAGATATCCACAGAGTGTCCCCTGAGGTCTTCAGCTGAATCCTAATAAGTGTAGAGGTTTGAGGAAACTACCAAGATTGGAGAAGAAACTGTTGGAGAGGAGCTAGTGGAGCAATCCTTGGAGTACACACAGGGCTGGAGATAGTTTATGCTCCCACTAGCCGGAGTAGAAAGACTTTCTAACACATAAGGACCTGCAGAGAGCCTTCAGAAGGATACTGCCTCAAGAGTAGGGTCAAATTAACCCTAGGCTAAAAGCTGTTCTGCACCCACCAAACAAAGCTTCAGAGCTAGCTTCTAAAATAACTGTTGCCAAGTAACTTAACTGCATCCTATTGCGAAACCCCCAAAATATTTAAAGCATTGCAAACATATCCAGTACTTGAGAAATGTTAAACTTATGACATCTGACATTAAATTACAAATACATCCTGTATGTTCAAGGAGTTAGAGGAAAGCAGGAGTGTGACAAGGAGAGGAATGGAAGATATCTAAAAAGACCCAAGTCAAAACTCTGCAGATGAAAAATGAACTGGATGGCACTGAGATTAACAGCACATCCGACATGGCAAGAAGAAAAGATTAGTGAATTTGAAGACTTCAGTAGAAACTTTCAGAAATGAGACACAAAGACTAAAAGCAAGCTACAGGACAACACCCAGCAGACTAACATGTGTAATTGGAGTTACAAAAAATGAGGAGAGGCAATTAGAGACAAAAAAAACCAAAAAAACAAAAAAACAAAAAACCTTCAAGAAACAATGGCTGAAAATTTTCTTTATTCAACAAAATACTTTTTAAATATCTGCTGTGTACCTGGAGCTGGGAATATGATGGTAAGAAGTACAAATACCTTCCCAGAGCTCAAGGCTGGTGGGAAAGTCAATGACATAAAAAGGTTTGGTAAGTGCCACCTGGCATTTGTTTATGGTTGGCTGCTTCCTTCCACTTGAACCATTCTTTGATGCTGGCTTCTGTGACACCATCCTTTTTGGGTCCTAGTTTCTCCCTAATTCTGATCGTGTCTTACTATCCTTTGTAATGGACTGCTCTTGCTCCACCTATCCCAGGAGTGGTGTGTTTTCCCCTGGTTACTTCCTTGGCTTTCTTCCCAATTTGTAGCTCCATTTTCCTGCATGATCTCATTCATGTCCATGGTTTCATCTATCCACTATGGACTGATACTTCCAAATCTATATCTTCAGCCCAGATTTTTCTCCTAAATTCCAGACTTGCTCTATCTACTGAACAGCTTCATTCGGATGGCCACAAGTGCTCCAAAGTGAACAAGTTTCAAATGGAATTATAATTTACCCTAAACCTGTTCTATTCTTCTCTTTTTAATTTAGTAAATGATACTTTGTCCCCATAGCCTTAAACCTTGGCATCATCCTTGATTTCTCTCTCCTTTAAATCTCACATCTAGTTGGTTATCAAATCTTGCTGATTTATTCCTAGGAATTTCTCAAGTGTCTAGCCCTATAGCCAGTATCTTAATTTAACCTTATCATTCCTCTTTTGGATGCATTAGTCATAGCTCCCTGTTTCTGGTCTTGATTTCTTTCAATCAGGTCCATACAGCAAAAAGTGACTTTTTTGAAGTAGAATCTAATTATGTTACTTTCATGTTTATTGTCTTTTGATAGTTCTCCATAGACTTTCAGATAAAACTCAAGCTCCTCATCAAGGTTCACAGTGCCCCAATCTGCCAGCTTCATCTCTCACTTCATATTGAATCACTCAGTTCTCCAGATGCCCCATAATGTCTCATACATCCTGGTTTTTGCACATGATGCTCTTTCTGCTGGACTGCCCCCTCCTACTAATGCCTCTTTGTGGCATTTCTTATGACCCAAATCAGACATCACTACATCTAAAGATTTTCCCTGACATTCCTCTTCTCTAAACAGAGATTAGATGCCCCTCATCAGTACATTCATAAAACTCCCTATATATTCTTTGTGGAGCATGCATCTTGATTTTTAAAAACTACCTGTTTATGTCTTTCCCATCACTAGTCTGTGAAACCCTCCCAACCCTTTCTACTATCTATTCTCCTTCCTTGCTTAATTTTTCTTCAAGCTCTTATCACTATCTGGCATACAATATATTTTACTTATTTATTTGTCTTTCTCTCCCAATAAAAATGTAAGCTACATGAAGGTAGAGACCTTTGCTGTGTTCATTGCAATATCCTTGACACCTAGAATAGTAGGTTTTGGATCTCTAAGGAAGATCTCATGGAGACAATATTCCCTAATTAAAGTCTTAGGTTCTTGCATGATCTTAATAGTTTTTTTTTTTAATTGTGGTTAAATATACATAACATAAAATTTAACATTTTAATCATTTTAAAGTGTGCAGTTTAGTAACATTAGGTCATTTACATTATTGTGCAATCATCACTACTATCCATCTCCAGAACTTTTTTTATCTTTCTCAAAGGAAACTCTGTACCCATTAAACAATAATATTCTATTCCTTTCTTCTCCCAGCCAGTGGTTGCTACCATTCTCCTTTTTATGTCTACGAATTTGACTACTCTTAGTACCTCATAAAGTGGAATCATACAATATTTGTCCTTTTGTGTAGGCTTATTTATCATAATATCTTCAATGTTCATCCATGTTGTAGCATATATCAGAATTTTCTTTTTAAGACTGATAATATCTCATTGTATGTATATACTACATTTTGTTTATTCATTCATGTATGGATGGGCATTTAAGTTGTTTCCACCTTTGGGCTATTGTGAATAATGCCGTTTGAGCCTCTGCTTTCATTTCTTTGGGGTATACAGCCAGAAGTGGAACTGCTTGATCATATGGAATTTCTGTGCTTAATTTTTTTAAGGACTGCTATTCTGTTTTCCATATAATTTTAATATCAATCTTTTTTATTTTAGGATAGTATTCTTGAATTGTACTTTTTGTATTCTATTTTGTCATATGGCTTGTTTTTCTTCTTCATGGACTCCTATTATATGTATGTAGAATCTTCTTTGATTTTATTTGTATATGTAAACTTTCCCCCAAATCCTTGACATTTTTGCCAGTACTTAGTATAGTCAGCCTTTCAAATGTTAGTCATTCTAATAGGTGTATAGTAGTATCTCATTGTGGTTTAATTTGCATTCTTAATGACTAATTATACTGTGATAATTTTTGTATGCTTATTTGTCATCTGTATACTTTTTTTGAAGCATCTGATCAAATATTTTGCTCTTTTCAAACCAAATTTATTATTGAGTTTTGAGAGTTCTTTATATTTTTTAGAGAAAAGTTCTTTATCAGATATATAATTTGCATCTTTTCCCCAGTCTATGGTGTGTCTTTTTACTGTCTTAACAGTGTCTTTTGAAGAGAAGTTTCTAATTTTGGCATTCTAATTTATTAATTTGATTTTTATGGCTCATACTTTTGGTATTGCATTTAAAAATTTTTTGCCTAACCTAAGGTCATGAAACTTTTCTCCCATTTTTTTTCTAGAAATTTTATAGTCATAGGTTTTACATTTAGGTTTATGATACATTTTAAGTTAATTTTGTATAAGATTCGACATATGAATTCCAGTTCATCTTTGTAATATATGAATATCTGTTCTATCGCCATTTGTTGAAATGCTGCCTTTTTTCTACTAAATTGCCTTTACATCTTTGTTGAAAATGAACACCATATATAAGTTGGTCTAATTCTGGACCCTCCATTTTGTTCTATCGATATATTTGTCTATTTTTACATTAATACCACACTTTAACTACTGTAGCTTATAATAACTCTTGAAATCAAGGAGTTTTAGTCCTCCAACTTTGCTGTTTTTCAAAGTTATTTTGGCTATTCCAGGTTCCTTGAATTTCCATATGAAGCAGCTGGTCAATTTCTATTAAAAAAGTCTTCCAAGATTTTTATTGGATTGCATTTAACCTCTATAAAAATTTTATAAGACTTGATATCATAACAAGATAGAGTTTTCCAATACATGGATACAGTAAATCATTCCATTTTCTTAGGTCTTCTTTAGTTTCTCTCAGCAATGTTTTGTAGTTTTCAGTATACCCTTTTGGTAATAAATGGCATTGTTTATTTCAATTTTCAATTGTTTGTTGTTATTATATAAAAATACAATTGATTTTTGTATATCGATATTGTATCCTGAAACTCATTTAATAGTTCTAGTAGCTTTTATATAGATTCTAATGGGTTTTTATAATAATGTTGTCTGGAAGTGAAGACAGTTTTACTTCTTCCTTACAATCTGTATGCCTTTATTTTTTTTCTTGCGCATTGTTTTGGTTAGAATCTCCAGTACAATGCTGAATAGAAGTGATAAGAGCAGACATTGTTGTCCTGTTCTTAATCTTAGAGGAAAAGCATTCAGCCTTTCCCCATGAAGTATGTTAGCTATAGGTTTCTTGTAGACACTTTTTATCAGGAAGTTCATTTCTATTTTTAGTTTATTGTTAATTTTTACCAGAAATGAATGTTGGATTTTGTCAAATGCATTTCCTTTGCCTATAAAAGTGATCATATATTTTTTCTTTTAGTTTGTTAATATAATAAATTACATTAATTTTTTTTTTTTTTTTTTAGTGTAAATCCAACCTTTCATTCCTGGGATACACCTCACTTGAACAGAATGTATTAATTGTTTAAAATATAGATTAAAACTAAAATATAGATTTTAGTTTTAGTATAGTTTTACATTTACAGAATAATTGAGCAAATAGTACAGAAGTTCCATATACATACTCCACCCCTCCCTCCCAGTTTCCCCTGTTATTGTCTTGCTTTACTGTGATACAATTGTTACAATTAACCAATTTTTATTACAAGTGATGAACCAATACTGATACGTTAATTAGTCCATTGTTTACATTAAAGTTCACTTTGTGTTGTACAGTTCATTGGTTTTGACAAATGAACAATAACATGTATCCATCATCATAGTTTCACACATTACAGTTTCATTACCCTAGGAACACCCTGTGCTTCACTTGTTCAGTCCTCCTCTCCTTCCCCTCATATCCTGACAGCTACTGATCTTATACTATCTTTATAGTTTTTGCCTTTTCCAAAATGTCATATAGTTGGAATCATACAATATGTCAGCTTTTCGGACTGGCTTCTTTTATTTAGTAATATGCGTTTAAGGTTCCTCTGTGTCTTTTCATGGCTCCATAACTAATTTTCCTCTCTCTCTCTCTCTCTCTCTCTCTCTCTCCCTTCCTCCCTCTCTCTTTTTCTTTCTTTCTTTCTTTCTTTCTTTCTTCCTCTTTCTCTTTCTTTCTTTCTTTCTTTCTTTCTTTCTCTTTCCTTCCTTCCTTCCTTCCTTCCTTCCTTCCTTTCTTTCTTCTTTCTTTCTTTCTTTCTTTCAATGTCTGATCTTATTTATTTGTTACTCTTACAAAATCTCATTTTTGACTGGACTCAGACTTAGAAGTAGAAGCTCTCAGAGAGGAAAACCTACGTCTCTTGGCCATCTGTTCCTGGCATTTTTCTTTGGCCTCTTTCATTCTCTTGGCCAAAAGTTTAGCATATTCTATAGCTTCTTCCTTATTTTTCTTAGTACACTGTTTCTTCAGAGCAATACACCGATGTTTATGTTACAGGACGTGTGGAGTCACAAGACGCTGACTCTTGGGTGCTTTGGTTCTAGGTTTCTTACCTTCTTTGTTTAGGGGCTTTCTCACAACATATTGGCGGACATCACCTTCTTTAGAGAGACTGAAAAGTGTGCGGATTCTGCTCGCTCTTTTGGGTCCCAGGCGATCTTCCCGACTATTTTTTTTTTAATCACTGACCACGTTGAGAACACTCAGATCAGCACCCACAATGCAACCCCGAACGGATCTGTGCTTTCTTTATCTATGATGAGTCCTCCTTCGTCCATCATGAGAATGCCCCTTACTCAGCAGCAGGCAGACACGGCCATGGGTCAAGACACTGTGCTTCATGGTAAAACCTTGTTTGTCGTTTCTACCACTGACTCGAATCACATAACCCTCCCATTCTTCACGCAGAGCATCAGCAGCAACTTCTCATAAAAGGTACGAAGTCTTCATTCATTGTTCACTTCAATGAGCTTCTGGCAGCCAGTGGCTGGGTAAGAAATATTCAGCTTCATCAAGAAGCAGCTGTCTGCCTCCGAGGCACCACAAAAAAGAGACTAATTTATTCTTATCGTTGAATAATATTCCGCTGTACGGATATATCAGAGTTCATTTATTCATTCATTTATTGAAAGAAATCTTCATTGCTTCCAGTTTGAGAAATTATAAATAAAGCTGCTATAAACATTCATGTGTAGAGTTTTATGTAGATGTAAGTTTTTAACTTAATACCTGAGTATGATTGAGCTGTATAGTAAAACTATGTTTAGCTTTGTAAGAAACCGCCAAACCAATTTTCAAAGCGACTGTGCTCTTTTGCCTTCTCATCAGCAATGAATAAGGGTTCCTGTTGCTCTGCATCCTTCCCAGCATTTAGTATTATTGGTATTTTGGACTTTAGCCATTCTAATAAGTATGTGGTATAATCACAATTGTTTTAATTTTCAATTCCCTAATGATATACGATGAACAACTTTTCATATGCTTATTGAACATCTGTATATCTTCTATGATATAGGATTCAATTTGCTTGGAAATTTTTATGAATATTTACTTCTGTTTTCATGAGGGATATTGATCTGTAGTTTTCTCTTATTGTAATGTCTGTCTGATTTTTGGTATAAGATTAATGCTGGTCTCATAGAATGACTTAGAAAGTAGTTTCCTCTTTTCAATATTCTGGAAGAATTTCTGTAGTATTGGCATTATTTCTTCCTTTTTTGGTAGGAGTCACCAATGAAGTCATGTGGGTGTCCATTTTTCTTAATGAGCATGTTTTTAACCACAAATTAAGATTCTTTTGTAGATATAAAGCTGTTATCTATTTCATTTTGAGTAATTTTGATAGTTTGTGTCTTGGAAGGAATTTGTCTTAGATTTTACCCCTGGGGTTTTTATTTTGCTATCTAGGTACTCTGTTTATGCTGGCCACTTAAAAACTATGATGCCAGCTTCTTAGAATTTTCCAAGGTTTGATTTGGAAAACTAGAATGATACTATAGGAAAGTATAAACTAGTGTGGTTAAGATGTCCCTAAGAAAACGTAGAAGTAGCTTTACTTGATTGTCACAGAGTCATATATTTTAATACAAATAAAAAATTGAGAGATTGATGGTAGAATATCCTTAAGGAAAGTATAAAGATTTTTTCCACAGCTCCACTTTGTACATTACAATGTGAAATTTTAGTAAGATTACTGAAATTTTAAGAATTTTGCTTTTGTATGGGTAACTAAAAGTATTAATATTTAAGATAAGAATATTACTAATTAAGCATTTTTGTTTATACAGATAAACCTTTTCTTTCTTGCAATTCTTGGGGGAATCATTCAGTTCCTCTGGGCTTCAAATTATTCATTGGTCAAAATGAGGCAATTAAACTAGATATTTGTTAAGATTTCTTCTAGACTTGAAAATGTTATTATTCCAATACTTAGAACTTATTGCAAAAAAATGTAATGTTAACTGTGAAACAAAGTGTTTAATTCTAAAATGTTTTAATCTAATTATATCAATTTGAATGAAAGTATACACAGGTGCCTAGTAAATAATTTGAAGATATTGTAAAATGAGTTTATTTCCAAATTTATTTATTTGTAAGCTGCCAATCTAAAGTAATATCGTTTGGAGAACAGAGGAAATGAAGTTATAAATAAAATCTTTATATTTCATGTTCCAAAGACAGATACATGTCCGTTTAATCTCTATCTAAAATCTAAGAGTGACACTTGCTTTAGTGGCCATCTTTTTGTTTATCTTATCAACAAGAAAGGTAAAAGTGACTGTTTTTGTAAAGACGCCATGGCACCGTTGCAGCAGCTGTTAAAGTAAAGGATTAAATTGTGGGAATTTAAGTTCTTCACAAATCCTGGAAATCAAGCTTGTTTTTGTAAAGAACTTGATCAGAAACAAAAGTTTTTCTGAACATTATGTTGCCTGGGCACTCTTCAAGAGCACATGGACACAATTTATTCTCTAACAGGAGCCATGTCCTGGTTCAGATACAAAAGTTTCACAGAAAAACTCGGCAGGGTATGTGTAAAGGGAAACATTTAAAAATCGCATTATAATTGCAACAGACTATAAAGATATAGATTTAGTCATTGTTTATCCTTTGGTCATTCTTGGACGATTTTAAAAACTAAAAATTTTAATGAAAAAGTTCTGGAAATCTTGAGTGTGGCTTACGGTCCAACTTGTCTTTGTATCCAAGAAGAAAATTATACATTTTAAATAAAAGTAAGTTCGGGTCAATTTGGTGTTTTAGAAGCAGCATCGTCTGTAGCTGATACTTGTGGCAATGCCCTACAATAAATCCCCCAGGCCCACCTTGGGTTTCAGACACAGTTGTAGTAGAGAGTTCCACTCAAGCTCAGACTCACCTTTTGGTGACAGCAACCCATCTCAGATAAGTGTCCTACTTTCCCATTTTGTCACAAAATGTCCTTTTCAAGACCATGGGAGCCCCTTGGCCTCTATGCAAGTATATTGCAGAAATGTAGAGGAGTGAAACCAATGGGTGCAGTACTAGTAGACAAGTGGTCCAGCCTCTGGTCCTTCTGATGGACAATTCTTGGAAGCACTTGCTCATTTCTCAGGTGGTGCTGGTCCTAGAATCAAGTCCCAAGCACCCACAGTGGCAATCTTGATCATATACCCTTTATTGTATTTTCTTCCTTTTCTCATTCCTCCTGCTTACTACTGACTCCTGAAATTAATTCACAAAGCAACTACTCACACCCAAGTATTTGTCTCAACATTGGTTTTAAGAGGAATATAACAAAGGACTTTGGTATGAGACTGTCCATGGAAAGCAGATCCTTAGTATGGGGTTCTGGAACTGGATCACTTTCTTTATTGCTAGGATGGTGGTAATCCTTGGTATATATCACAGTTCCTAAGAATCTCACCTTTGGTGGAATGGGATGAGAAGCAATAGCTTATCTAGTAGCTATGTCACTAGAATGGGGCAAAGGATTGTGGAATTGGCTAGCACTTGTTAATTGCCTTAGAAGCCTTAGAAACATAAAATAACAGTAACAGGCTCAGATCTTCTCACTATCATCTTAGAGCACAGTGAAAGCCCAAAGGCCACCTCGGTAGTATTTAAAGAGACCATTATCTCCTCAGCCATAGGACAGCTGTGGTCAGAATCAGACCCAGAGTTTAATAGTAAGAGTTGACAGAGCTGCAAAGGAGATGAAACACGCATCCTCCATAAGTCTCCTTTACTAAAGTTAGGGCCTAGATATCATGAGAGGGACTGAGAAGTCAGATGAGAAAGTTCGGGTGAATGTGCTTGAGGAGCTTGAATCCCTGGTTTTCTCTGAATCCCCCATGTCATCCAAAGCAGCTCTTTCTCTCTCACTAGAAGAAACCAACCTCCCTTTACCTGGAGACCATACGAAGTGTTCACCTGAAGTGGATGCCTTGTAAGATGACTTTTACTACCTCAAGATCTAACTCGTCTTCCTCCATTGCCTTGAGAATGATAACTAATGTCATTTCAGCTGAGAGAGAAAATAAAGTCCTTAATCTGGGAAGAAATAGCTTATTTACTGAAAGAATTTTAAGAACTGCCTAACAAGTACTGGCAGGAATCTGAACATGTGTGGGAATATATCTTGAGTGTGCTGGACCAGAGAGGCAGAAATATATGGCTGAATAGGGGAGAGTTTATCAACATGGGAACATTTTCTTATGACTCAAGATTCAATGTGTAGGTGGCGGCAAGGACTCATAGAGTTGGTGTTAATAGGCTGGTGGGACAGCTTCTTGAAACTTGGCCATGATGATGGCCTACACTAAATGAGACAGAGATGCTGGAATTGCCTTGTCAAAGTATTGAAGAAGTCAGTGGCTCAGAAAGGTGGTAATGTTAGAATGGATTTCATATGTGGAGAGAACCAACTTACTATTTTCCAAAGGACGGTCCAGAGAACAATCTCTTTACTAAAGCAATAAAGAATATACTAAAGAGGGTGATAATGACATCTTTGAGAACAATGAAATGGTCTGTTACTAGGGTCAGCTTAGACAACAGCTCAGAGATGACATCTGCAGGCTGGGGTGCTGTTTTCCAAGATGCAATACATGCCAACGGCCTAAACATGATGCCATGTTCCCAACTGCTAGAATTCATGGCTCCAGCAATCGAGAGATAGAAATAGGTTTGGCCCTTCTTATCCCCATTCCCAGTGGCCTACTTGCAGAATTGTGTGTCCCATTTCTACCACCTTAGGCTTGCTGCTGGTCGGGAGGTCCTGTTTCTTAGACAGGGTAAGAAGAAGAAGCTGGCACACTTCCACCAGGAAGCACAGTAAGGATCCC
>NW_006437736.1:7164358-7223712 GCF_000325575.1 Pteropus alecto | reverse complement strand
ATAACAAGCCAAAAAGGAGTGTTAATATGTTGGTTAACCCGAGGAGCTAGGATTATGGTTACGCAATCAAACAGAAAGAATGTGTCTGGAACTCAGTTGATTCATTGGGATATGTCTTGATGCTTCCATGCCTGGTGTGAACAGCGAACAGACTACTATGATAATCAGAGCCTAAAAAGGTCAAGTCACCAACACCCTGAATCTCTGAAGGGATGAAGGTCTGGGTCACTCCACCAGGAAACCCAAATGGAGTTTCTGGCAGAGAGCTATAAAAATCTCGAATAGGTGGGGGAGGAAGGAGATGATGAATGAGTTTTGGCCTTAGGTCCAGATGTAGCAACAGGAACTGTAGCTTGTCTCACTAATCCTCCTGTGTAGTCTTATATAGACTGTGGCTGGCCATCACCTTGTAAACTTGGTGACAGAGTGAACTTAACATGGGACTGGAGCAGTTCTGAATAGGCAAATGGTAAATGGTAGCGAATATTTTTTGCTCTACATCACATGCTCTTATCAACGTGATATTAGCCACAGCTGCACTAGACAGTTCGAAGGTCAGATTTGTATATTTTTTTGATCGTGAAATTCCACAAGCGTGGGCCATGCATCTTTGTTTTGTTTCGAGTCCTTTTTTAACATTGGGGGAGCTTGCTTTCCCACACAAAAGCATGGTCCACAAGTGCAGGGGTGGTTAATGCTCCTGGAGGTCATTCTCAACTAATGGGGCATGGGAACTAGTTAATAAGTGATCCAATCCGTATTAGGTGGACAATGCTGAGAGTCATTCTTTAAGCTTCTCAGGTCTTGGAGCACTTAAGCTCAAAATGGAAATCTCGATAATATACCTTATAGGATTTCTCCCTTACTTTTTCTATTCTCTCACTCTTGCTTCCTGAAATCACCTCACAAATGACCTACATACAGACAAGTCCTTCTCTTAGGGTCTACTTTCAGGTGACCTAAACTGAGTACCATTAATCAAATGCATTTATATATCTTTCCTTGTAAGTACAGTCAGCCCTCTGTATCTGTGGGTTCGGTATTTGTGGATTCAATCAACAGCGCATCGGAAGTATTTTTTTTAAATGTGACACTCTTGCTAACGTGTACTATGTAGTTAGGCTTTTGATGGTTGTCACTATACTGAACATGTAGAGATTTTTTTCTTGTCATTATTCCGTAAATACTACAATATAATTACATAGCACTTAGATTGTATTAGGTATTATAAGTAATCTAGAGATGATTTAAAGTATATAAGAGGATGCACAAAGGTTATTTGCAAATATTACGCCATTTTACATAAGGGACTTGAGCATCCATGAATTTAGGGATTCCTGGAACCAATTTTCTGCGAATACCAAGGGCTGACTGTAGTTTAGAGGTTTTTCTAGACTGTGTGCAAATAATTATTCATGAAGAATTATTTGCAAGGTGAGGTGAGGGCATTTTAAAATTGCAAGTTAAATATATTTTTTCTGTTTAGGCAATATGAAGAGTTGATGACAATGATGTTTGCTCAGTCTAAACTACATTGAAACTACCTTAAATTCAATTTCTATCTGATAAAATATATAAGAATACCTAACTTTGATATTATATGAAGTGATGGCCAAGTGGTAAAAAGCTCTAGATGCTAATACTATCAATAAGTTCTATATCCATATTGTATATGATATATAAGGTTTAAGTTGTCACAGAAAACTTCAATCCAGTATTACTTTCTGCTAGAGATTTCTTTAATTTGTGATATAAATGCACATAATACTTTTCATGCTAAAATAGTCAGCAAAACTGAATGATTCACTTAGCTAAATTTGTTTTTGCATCGAGTATATTTTTGATCACTTCACATTGACTTTAATGTAGCCATTGCATCCCTGCAATATTCCATCTTAGTATTTATAGCCTAATTGCACTTTCTTAGACTATTTTATTTTTTGGTTAAGGGCCCTTTATTTTGGTAACAAGACACTCTGCCAGGTTATACATGCTTTATTTATTTATTTATTTTAACACAGAGGAAGGCTGGTGGTAGATATTTGTCCATTTGATGTTTTTATGACTAAGAGTTTAAATTC
This sequence comes from Pteropus alecto, assembly GCF_000325575.1. NCBI lineage: Eukaryota > Metazoa > Chordata > Mammalia > Chiroptera > Pteropodidae > Pteropus > Pteropus alecto. Next base: position 7,221,631 of record NW_006437736.1, on the reverse strand, counting down.
AGGCTCTGTTTCTGACAGAATGTAAATGTAACCTACACATGGGTATGTAATTGTTAGTAAAATTAAGCTTAGTCACTAAAGGAAGACTCGCTATCTGAACTTTCTTCTGTATTTTTTTCACCTTCGCCATCAGGCACTGGAGCATCTGGCCTCCTGAAAGAGAAGGAAAAAAATTTTAAAGGTTTTTCCAGTTGAAAAACACATTGACTAACTGTAAATTAGGTTCATCCTAGAATATTGCTGCTAATAAATCTGCCAAGTCTGTGTCCTTAACTGAGAGAGACTCCCACTCTCCGCCACAGTGTGCTTCTCTCTGGCATCTCCTGCACCAAGGGGATTAAGTGCTATTCCTGTACAGGCTGTGGCACTGTTTTCTCTTGCCAGTCCTTACAGAGTGTGCTACATCAGCACTTTCTGCTTCTCATTACCATGGAGATCCAACTGTAGACAGCGATGTGATCTGGAGAGGCTGGCATGACCAGTGCTAACCATGTAGCCTCCAAGTGTTCATGAGGTCCAGAGAAGGGAAAGCTAACAATGGAAAGAAAAAGAAAATCTTCATGTTCAGGAAAGCTGAAGGGAGAAATTTTAAAATGGATGAGAGTTCAAGAATGACTATTAAGAAATACAGACAATGTGGAAATATTGTGGGGGAGAAGAGCGTTTGGTCAAAGACTGTTCTTAATGTTTGCTGAGTTTTCACTAATATGTTTTATTGTCAGCGAATAAATATAAAAAGTATGAGTTGGTAAAAACAGTGTCTTGAACATTCCCTAGGCAAAACAAGGTGATACGTGAATGGTTAAACTCCAACTCTGCATGGATGTGCTATAATAAACCAAAATGAAAATTTAATGGTGTTATTAAAAGTCAACTACTTCGGCTCCACAGCATTTGTCAGTAAATCATTCAGTCAATAGGGTAGCACTATTATCCTGCCTCTATTCACTCTTACCAAGAAAGTAAATTAAGCAAGTATACTTCTGGGGAAAGTAAGAGGTAAAGGAAAAATAATACAGCTGCTCTGTCTTAATAATTAAAAACTACCAGACTTATTTCTCCCTCAAGCTCCTTGAGTGTAATTAAAGATTTAGAACACCAACAAATAAAACTGTTCTTTACCAGAGATATAACTACTACTACTAAAATAAGAAAATGTATAATCATCTACTATTTACTTCTAGTTACTAAAAATTATGGCCAAGTTTTGGCTGATATTTTTTAATATCATATCTGGCATGCTACAAAACAAAAGCTGGCCATCGCTCCCTAGTTGTCACATGTAAACCCATTTACTCTGCTGTACGATTTTAGATTATGCCTTTGAGGAAGTCATATATACTCAATATAGTAAAATTTTAAAGCTGGCTACAGCATTTCTTGGTTTTGATTGATGCTCCATCTGCCTAAAATGCTAACACAGGACCATAGTCTCCATCATTCTTCACGGCAGCAAGAACTCTGTAAGAAGTGGGCATGAATACAGGGCACATTTTCCCCGGTAAATTTTTCTTTGCTGTATAGTTGATTTCTTATTGTCTTCACTTTGTTAAAAAGAAAAAAATTACCAGAGGGAATTATTTGAATACTACATTAAAATTATATTAGTATCTATGGCAACTCAAACAAACAAAAAAACAATGTACGCAACTCCCCTAAAATAAATGCTACTAAGAAAAGGGTGAAAGCTAGGCCTAGAAGGGAGTGAAATTATAAAATTAATTTATATATGTAACCGCCTTTTAATATATGTGATGCTATAGACAGTATAGTGGTTAAGAACACAAACTCTGGAGCCAGACTGGTTGGGTTCAAATCTCAGCCTTGCTACTTCCTTGTTGAGTAACTTTGGGGAAGCTATTTAACTACTCTGTACCCAATTGGACTCTTGTGATGATTAAAATAAATTACTGAAAGTAGAGTATATAATATAATATCTGACGCATGGTAAGTAAAGTAAATACATGTTATTTTCTATTAGTAGTAGTAGTAGTACTATTATATATTATTATTCTCCTCATCATCATGTACCTACAATTTGCCAGAAACTGTGTTAGGAGCTGGAGATACAGAGATGAATAACAAGCTGTTCTAGCCCTAAAGAAGCTGATTGTTTTAGTGCGGGGGACAGAAATGCAAACAAATTATTGTTATACAGTGTGATATACACAAATACAGTTGTACTAGCTATACTTGTATACAAAGAAAAAATAATTCACTCTGCTGAGGTTAGTCAGAGAAGACTCCAGAGAGATGAAGACACTTGGGAAAGGTTTTGGGATATGAGTGGGAGCTTGCCACAAACAGAAAATGTGGGAATAAGTAAAGATGAGAGAGCTCTGTGTAAAATTAAAAAATGGGAATGGTATGCCATGCTGCATCTGGAAACTGTCATTTGGTAGCCAGAGCGTAAGGTATATCGGGGTGCAACAGTAGATGAGATTAGATCATTTGGCAGAACAATGGGTGGAGGGTGAGGACAAGTTATATGAAATATAAGTTTTCACTGAAATTGCATAACCAAGTTTGGGATTCTGAAGTAGTCATTTATTTTACATTTACATTGTTGTGCAATCATCACCACCATCTCCAGAACTCTCTTCAGCATGCAGAACTGAAACTCTACACCCTTTAAACAACAGCTTCCCATTTCCTTTCCCTCCAGCCTTTGGCAACCACTCTCCTACTTTCTGTCTCCATGAATTTGACTATTCTAAGTAGAATCACGTAACATTTGTCTCAAATGGCTTGTTTCATTTATCATAATAAAGGTCTTCAAGGTTCACCCACATTATTATGTGTAACAGAATTTCCTTTCTTTTTAAGGCTAAATAATGTTCCATTGGGTGCAGATAGTACATTTTGTTTAACCATTCACCTGTGGATGGGCATTTGGCTTTGGGCAATTGTGAATAATGCTGCTATGGGCATGAGTATACAAATATACGTTAGAGCCTTTGCTTCACTTCTTTCGGGTACATGCCCAGAAGTGGAACTGCTGGATTATATGGTAATTCTATGATTAACTTTTGTGCGAAACTGCCATACTGTTTTCCATAGTGGCTGCATCATTTATATTCCCACCAAAGTGCAAAAGGTTTCAATTTCGTCATAGTCTCACCAATATTTGTTATTGTTTATCTTTGTTTATTTCTTAAAACTGAGACATAATTGACATATAACATTATATTAGTTTCAGGTATACAACATAATACTTTGATATTTGTATATATTGTGAAATGATCGTTACAATCAGTATAGTTAACATTCATCACTATATATATCGATACAAAAACTTTTCGTCTTTTGAGAACTTTTAAGATCTACTCTCTTAACAACTTTCAAATATACAATATAGTACTGTTGACTACAGTCTCCATGCTGTACACTACATCTCCCTGATTTATTTTATAGCTGAAGGTTTAGCCACTGTCAGACCACAAATGCTTTTTAACATCATCTTTTTTCTTTTGAATTTTTATAAAAGTTTATTTGAGCCCAAATGACAACATATGCTGGGGAGCAAGATCTCAAACGCTCCAGAGAATACTTGTTTTGGAGCTTCTTTTATGCATTTGATATTAAGGAGAGAACTTAAGGAAGATTACATGAGGGTGGGAAAAACCAAGCCAGGGATTAGATTACAGGAGAGTTAACAAGATTACCGGCTTTCTTGAGAGTGGTTATTTCAAAGGTGTGTTAACCTAGGTACATAGAAACAATGGACAGGGCTTGTTTCAGGTAAAGATAAACCTGTTATTAAAAAGTTATATGTCTGGGGCATGACTACACACCATGCTTGTTAGGAATTTATGATCAGATCACCCCGTGAGATTACTTTCCATAGAATCCCTCTTTTTGTCCACAATTCTCCATTTTGGTCATAAATCAATCCAAAAGATGAAATGATGACCAAACTTTTGGACAGATAACGTAACACTGCCTTTTTGGGGTGGGGTGGGGGGTGGGGTGGGGATTTTTATGAGAGTTTATTTGACATAAACTGATGACATACACCAGGGAGTAAGATCATAAATGCTCCTATAACCACAACCTTTCTGATATTTTTATTATCTTTCTCACTCTTGTGACCAATCATAATTTTTTGACATTGTCTTTTCCTGTCCTATACTTTCGAGCCAGTCTGCCATCCAGGGGTTGAGGACTGGCAATTAAATTAAATGGGAACCCAACTCAGCAAGAACTAAAAAAATAAACCTATTTTTGGAATTGTCTGGTTGGAGAATGAGGTCTATTGTATCCTCAATCAGCCCAAATCCAACCTTTAATCCATTATGTTGTTGTGTGGCAAGAGGTAGACAGAGATCATTGGCAGAAAAGGAATTCTCTTCGAGGGCAAGAAAATCTGCTGGACATGCCTTGAATATAATTAACAATGTTTCCCTGTTTTCCAGTATCCTTTTGGTTTACACTAATAAATCCCCTCTTGTCTCAGTCATAAGCAGGCTGAGGTGGTTGCTTTTACTTATGGAGACCATAACACTGGTCATTCCACAGTCTGGGAGAAGGGTATAAAACTCTTGAATAGGTATCTCCAGGACAAATGCCAGCTGAGCTAGTTCTGTTCAAAGCATGTGAACTCAATCACATGCTTTCTTTAGCCAAATCAATATGCTACAAATTGTATTCTTTTACGAATATGGAGCATGACTTGAATTTCAATTTCAGAAATCTATTCTTTACTGCAAATTTTAAAATATAAATTTTTTAGTTTGAGAAAACAATATAATCTGGGAAGACAGCTGCTGTGTGTACGTTAAATATCTCTTTGTTGAAAACACAATGGAATACAGGCAACTACAGGATTATAAACAAGTTGTGTTCCAAAAGCCTGGTAAATCCAATTGTTTAGAATTTACAACATCTTCCTCCATCAAAACATTTATAAATCACAACTAACATTTACTGAACAATTACTGCTTATCCAGAGCTATGCTAAGTGCTTACGCTATTCTCTTAGTCTGAACAATGCTACGAATTCTTCCATTTCCCATTTTACTGATGATGAAACTGATGCACAGGGAGATCAGGTAATTAGTCCAGGTTCATACAGGGCAGGGCAGAATCTGAACCCCAGCAAGCTGATCATTTCTAAAGTCTGCTTTAGCCTGAGCCTTAACCATCATGAATGTCATCTCATGCTGATGGGCAGGCCTAACCTCTATATCCTAGAATAGTAAAAATATTAGTTACTATGTAATAACAGTAACCTTAGTTCTGGGACATAAATGTTAGCGCAGAACAGGGCATAAGAGAAATGTTTTTCTTTTTTTTAACCTTGGCAAAAAAAATCCAGGCATTGATTGAAAGAACTTATAAGGCACAATTTACCTATTCTATATACTGAATACAAAACTGAAACAGATTAACTTTTAAATTTTCCATTTTCTTTCCTTTTAAACTCTTTTGAGTGTGATGGTGATAAAAGTACTCTTTCACAAAACTTTTTATTTCAGTGGTATTGGAAACTAGTTTTTACAAGCTAAATAGGACTAATTCTTGATTATGGAAGAACTATTGTTATTTTCAAAAACTTGGATTTTTAAAAATAATTAATCACTTAGAAGTAGCAAACAAATACTATTTATTTGGTAATTATCAGGCATTTTCTTCAGCTTTATAGACTTTCCAAAAGTCAATGATAGCCAGTTTTCTAGGAAAAGAGCCAGGCTCTCTTCTCCCTTATCATGTAAACTGTTTTAGTTTAAAATCATGTACTCTTAGCTTCCACAATTTTATACACAATCAAATAGCAATATATTTTCTGATCAGTATTTAATTCTATATTAACCTCAGCTTTGCTTTTTGTTCCGTACAGACAGATCTAGGCTATTTCTTTTATTATAATGAGTCTGTCTTAGAATCTAGGGCTAATAAAAAGTGTATGTTTATATTTTGAAAGAAAAAAGAAAACAGAACAATCTTTGCTGAAAGTTCTCAGCTGAGGCTTACTATGTACCTAAGACTCTAAATGAAGTACACTCTTCACTTGGGTGGCACATTTTCTTCTTCATCAGCTCGAACTTCTCTCCTAAAGTGAGGCTCTTTAACTTTTATGTAAACATGATTCTCAAAGTGCCAGAATTCCTCTTTAACAAGGCAGTTGACCCCACTTATCATATCCAGCTAAATGTAGTTGGAGATGGTTTGCTAGTAGCAGTGGTGATAGCTCACAGTGAGTCACCCCCACTCCAACCAGTGCCCCTTGTGACCGATGGCCTGTACCGATGAGGTAATGGGTCAGAATTCCGGCTCCAGGCTGTGGTTGAGGAGCAGCTTTTCTGTAAGACAATGTTTTAGCTGTTACTGGAATTCTACCCTAAAACTTGGCACTACCTTGCAACTGAATGTTTCTCAACATTTACAGACAATGACATACCCTCGAACTTGCTAAGTAAGATATATCAAGGAAATATTGGGGTACCGGGGATTCTCCCCTTGGTAGTCATCCATGGACAGGGTGGTGATACCTCAATGGAGTCTTGAAGAATATGAAATCAGCCAGCGCAATAAGATGGAGGGAGTTCCACAGAGAAGAAAGAAAACATTGAAAGATACCAAAAGAGAATAGGGAAATGATACAATCAGGGAACTGCCAGTAGTTTGCTACGGCTACGTGAGATAGGTGTACATGGAAGAGGCAAGAAATGAAGCTAGAGAGAGAAACTTGGTCTTGATGATACAAGCATTTATATGCAATTCTAATATGTTAGACTACATGTTGAAGGCAACGGAGAGTCACAGAAAGACCTGAAGCAAAAATTAAGTATGAACAAATCCACTCAGGCTTTAGTGACAGATTAAAAGAGAATAGGGAAACCAATCAGGAGCTATTATAATCAAGTGAGAAATGATGAGAGCTTGAACTAAATAGCAATGGGCATGGAGATGTGGTCAGATGTGAAGGATATAAATGAAAAAATCATAGTGACTGACATAGAAGGAGGTAGGGAAGGGGGCACAATCAAGGATGATTTTCAAGTTGCTAGTGTGGGTGGCTTGTTAGGTAAAGGATTATGAACTAGGTTTAGTCTGGACAGGGGTTGAAATGAAGCCAATCGGGGAAAAGGGACTGGATATCCAGCATATGCTGATGCTTACAGGGCTGCTGGTTTTCCATTTATTACATTTTCTCTACAGAGAAAAATCATCATTGTAGAGGTCATTTTAGCTGTTATTACAGAAGGTCTACTGTGTATTTCCAGAAGCAAAAAGAGGTCATGGTCAATGTTAAATATATTTACAACATATATTACAATGAGTACCAAATAGATTGGATCCATATGTTCAATTCACATTAAAATATATGTCACAATCCATCTGCTTTCAAAGTGTGTGTCAGAAACAATTTCCAGAACAAATGTCAAATATCCTGGAGATGCTTTAGTTCAAATTACCAATCCATGCCAATGTATGTGAATTGTTTGCTATTTCGATATATATTAAATGTAGATATATATTGAAAATCTGTTCTTGAAAACTTTAAAAAATTCTTAAATTTCATATTTTAGAAGATAAAATAGGAGAGAAAAGACATTTATAGTGTTTCACCTCCAAAATGCACACATTTCCTTAAGGGCTGACAGCCAAGGCAAATTCCAAAGTGGTATACTGCTAGTGCAGTATGAATGCCTGGACAACATAGCTACATACATCAGAGTGAACTAAAACCCCAAACTGGAAAAACTCTTTACAAGTATCTAGATACTTGCAAAACAGACTAGTTCTGAATAATCCATTAAGATATATTTTATCCAGGATGGGCTATGTAGCCAGGTTTGCTTAGATTGAATAAATTATTGTCAAATGTCTAAGCCACAAATTTTCAGCATTTCTCAAAAAATATTTTGTAAAACTCACACAAACAGTATCTAGTTTCATAATAACCATTTATGTGGACCCAGAGTGACTTTACTCTATTTATTTCTCAATTTGGCTCAACTTAAATTATGGTAGATTAAATTTCCTACACTCTATGGTCTTAAATGAATACCTGGTAGGTAACTTTTAAAAAGAAAGAATGGAAGAAAGAGAAGATGAAGGTAGCATGGAAAGAAAAAAACACTACTTCTTGTGGACAATACTGCTATGCAACAAAACTAATTTATCAAATTCCATCTCTTTTGGAAATAATAGATTCATCTCTGATCTATTCTAACTGCTCTTAAATGCACAAAGGCTGGTTTTAGTAGCACAGGATAGATTTCACATTTTTGTAACATAGCAGAGACACTATCTTTGAAGGTGGTTTCCTCGATCATAAAACACTATATAGGAAAAAAATATAGAGTTTAAAATATTCTTATTATAACTGATAAATTCAACATTTTGACAGTAATATAATTATATTAGAAGAATTACTTACTCAAGAAGATCTGGGTCTAGTCCTTCTGATATCATTTTGTTTCTTATTGCCATCACTGGAACACCCTAAGCAAAAAACACAATATAATAACTCAATTAGTAAAAATGCTTCCTTCAAAAAACAGAAAAATAGACCAATGGAACAGAACTGCGAGCCCAGAAATAAACCCAAGCATATACAGTCAACTAATATTTGACAAGGGAGCCAAGAATACTCAATAGAGAAAAGACAGTTTCTTCAATAAATGAAATTAGATATTCACATGTAAAAGAATGAAACTAGACCCCTTTCACCATTCACAAAAATTAACTAGAAACAGATTAAAGACTCAAATCATGAAACTTCTAGAAAAAAACATAGGAAAAAAACTCCTTGACATGGACCTTGGTAATGATTTTTATGGAAATCAAATCCAAAGCACAAGCAACAAAATAAAACTAAACAATTTAGGACTGCATTAAACTAAAAAGCTTCTGCACAGCAAAAGAAACCATCAACATGGGCTCACTTCAGCAGCACATATTCTAGAAAACCATCAACAAAACAAAAGGAAGACCTTCAGGATGGAAAAAAATATTTGCAAACCATGTATCTGGTAAGGGGTTAATATCCAAAATATATAAAGAACTCATATAACTCAACAGCAAAAAATCAAATAATCAAAGGACCTGAACAGACATTTTTCCAAAGAAGACATATAAATGGCCAGCAGCTATATGAAAAGATGCTCGATATCACTAGTCATTAGAGAAATACAAATTAATACTACAATGAGGTATCACCTCATACCTTTAAGAATGGCCATCATCAAAAGGACAAGAAATAACAAATATTGGAGTTGATGTGGAGAAAAGGGAACCCTTGTACACTGCTAGTGAAACTGTAAATTGGTACAACGACTATGGAAAACAGTATGGAGACCTCTCAAAAAATTAAAAATCCATATGTTCAGCAATTTTACTCCTGGGAAAAGAAATGAAACACTAATCTCAAAAGATATCTGCACACCAAGGTTCATAGCATTATTTCTAATAGCCAACGCATGGAAACAAGTGCCCCCGATTGATGAATGGATAAAGAAATTGTAAGATATATATCTATATATCTATATCGATATTTGTATCTATAAATATATATATTATTCAGCCATAAAAAAATGAGAAAACCCCATCATTTGTGACAATATGGATAGACCTTGAAGGCATTATGCTAAGTGAAATAAGACAGACAAAGACGAATACTGTATGATCTCACACGTGACATCCAAAACAAAACAAACTCATAGAAAAAGAGATCAGATTTGTGTTTATCAGAGTGTGGGGGAAGGAGGAGTTGGAGGAAAGTGGTTGAAAGGTACAAGCTCCCAGTTATAAGACACATAAGTACTAGGGATGGGACATGCAATATGATGCCTGTAGTTAACACGGCTGGACACGCAGGAAAGCTGTTAAGAGGTCCTAAGCATTCTCAGCACAAGGAGAAAAATTGTTTTCTTTTTATTGTATCTATATGAGATGATGGATATTAAATAAACCTGTGTGGTAATCATTTCACAATATATGTAAATAAAACCATCATGCTGTACTTATGCAGTGATAGACTGAGTCAATTATTTCTTAATAAAACTGGAAAAGAAATAGAAGCTAAAAAAATGCCTCCTTTATATATCTCTATATACCACCTAAAACAAGGCCTTTTAGATGGCTCGTTAAAATATTACTTATTTTGCTTTATATTAGTATGTGCATAGCACTTGAATAATCTAAAGGTACACATTTTAACTGACTTAATGGAATCAGTGTTATCCAATACCATATAAGCCCAAATTAAATATTTGGGCATATCCATTACTAATTCTGTAAAAACACTGAGAATATTTGAATTTACTGTGGTTAGTAGAATTCTGATATCACAATCCCACACCTCAATGATTAACATCACTATGGCAGCACAATGCTTTCTGCTGAGAGAATAAAAAAGATAATCGGCCCCTGCCTTCAGGTAGAACAGTCTAATAGATGTGTTAAACATATGATCACAACACAGGCCTGCATAATGGGCAATGTCGAAACCAGGGAAAGGCAGATACAGTGGATGACCAGTAAAGGATTCGCTGAGGTGAGTCTTGAAGTTGGGCTGGGAGCTTATTTAAAATGAAAAACAGAAAGACAGAAATATATACAAAACTTTAAATTATCTACTGTAACTAAGCTTGTCTCAATATTTTTTAAGTATACTTGTCCAGATATTTCCTTCCTTCAAAATGCTGATTTTATTTTACATTTTACCCAATAAAATCTGTGTTTAAGTCTAGGCAAGCATATACTAAACATGAGCATCAAACGGATTACAAACTCCATATGAAGAGTCTTCAAGGTTAATGACGATATATCTATCACAGAAACGTTATGGATCTTGCGAATTAAGTTCAGATCATTATTAACTATAATCCTCATTTTTAAAATCAGAAAATATATTAAAAATTTAAGTCTCATTTACTTTTTTAAAAATGTCCAGAAAAGATGCCTTCTACAACCATAATCTCTTATTTTTGCTATGGAGGAGGAAATAATACAAGTTCTCTAGGTTAAAGGAGGTCAGGAAAGGTAAAGCTTTCTTTCAAATTTACAGGTTACCAGACAGAGTCTCTTTCCTGAGAAGGAGCAAAGGCAAGGCTGTCATTTATAGGCCCATTTATATATTTATCTTCGTAATTTTTAGGTTTGATTTTATAAATTAGTAAAATTTAATCTGTTAAAACTTAGATAACAATGGACACCTAAATACATCCTAAATAGTAGATGGATAAAAAGAAATAGCACCATCACAAAATTATCTTCAAAACCACACTCCTGTATGGTTTTGTAATACTGTTCCCTGAGGCAATATTTAAGGTATTCTGAAAAATGAAATATGGTTGGTTTGGAAGACAAAGATGGTAGAAAGTAAAACTTTGGGCTTTTTGTTAGCTTATGAAGTTTAAGGATAAATGAAAGATAGGGAAAAAAGCAGTTACTTGCTTAGGGGCATTCTATGTTAACAGACTCTTACATTTGGGATAAGGTAAGCACAAGATTAAAATAAACACCACTTTTAAAATATATTATCTGGAACTAAGACTTGAGAGAAAGATTTTTAAATAAAATGTAGTTAATTATTTAATAAAATTTATTTAATAATAGAGGAGAAAGCTGACTACTTGCACAACAAGATTGGGAATTTTACTTGATAATCAAATGCCATTCAACTACTTAATATAATAGAGAAAGTTAGAAGTTTGAAACATTTCATTAAAAAACATTGAAGTGCTATGAAGAAATGAGAAAAATGTAGAGAGGTAACATCATACTTCTTTAAAAAGACCTCTCAGTTTCTATTAACTATGGTTTGATGGTATAGTCTTTCTACCAACTCAACTCTGTAATTTATTTGCTATACTTTAGCATAATCCACAGAATATCGATTGAAAGGTTATACAAATAAGTTACAAAGCCAAGAAAACAGAAGGGGAAAAAAATGAGGTTAAAAAATCATTTCCTAAAATATAGCGAAGAAAGTACGTGTAGGGTGGGAAGGAGGGGAGGTGGTAAAGGGAAGGGAGGAATAGGGAACAGAGAAGTTGGTGGAATTAAATAAGGTCCTTATTTTAACAGTGGTTTCATGGACTTGGTTATAGTATAAGAATAATGGAAGTCTGCATCTATAAGCTCCATTTTTTACCCTTAGTTTCTTAAAGCTGGTTCCAGCAAAAGAATACAGATATTATCAAAACTTGATAAGTCTTAGTCATTTCTATATCTGGATATAAAGGAAAATACATATAACTTATAATATCTTACTCTATTAGAGACTACTATAATCATTACCTGAATACAAATCTCATAAAGCTTGATACAAAAATAATTTTGCCTGTGTTACAAAGGGATTTGCTGCTGTTTCTAGAGATGTTGCTTAGATAATCTGTTGTTTTCTATATTCATTCTTAGAGGTTAAGGAACAGTCTGGTTTGTTAAACGTCAAAAAAAAAAAAGTGTCCAATTTCTAATCTCCAAGCGACAAGGCTACTGGTGGTCTAAGGAGGACATGAGAGACCTCAAAACTGAAGTCTATTGAACTGTGGGATTATTTTTGGCAAGTGATAATGGCAGTTTGTCCAACATAAGTAATGAAGACGAGAGAAGGCAGCCATAAGTTTGATGTTCCAAAAAATCACGTCTGTATTTGCGTCACTGGAGAAAGTGTGTAAAGAAGCCACAGTAATGAAATTATGATGGCAACACTAATAATTGAATACTAGTTTCTTATATCACAAAAACTGTTTGGAGGTTATAAGACTGCCAATATTTACATTTACTTGTTATTGTGTTAATGAAAGCCAAGCTACTAAATTCCTTTTTAAACCATGTTGAAATTTTCCTACTTTTAGAAGGGAAAAAATCTAATAGAGATAAATAACTTTCCTTTTTTAAAATAACATTAAAAAACTCCTTATATTTTAGAGTTTTTCCTCTCCGTTTATGAGTTTGAATCACAACAATGCAGTTATGAAAGATGGAAAATATGAAGTTTATGAAGTTTTCTTCCCTACCTAGGTCAACAATAAAGAAAAAGATCTATTGAGCTGATAGGTGTTGGTACTTTTTTTATTTGCAGGGAGAGGGAATGAATAGGAGTTGAAAAGATGTTATGAGGTGGGAAAAAGCAGCCAGTCCTCCAACCAGGCTCCTGTCACTTAAACGGTAACGTAGTAAGACTGACTCAATCATTTCTTTGCCTTCTGATTTTCAATAATGCTCTTTAAAAATATCTATATTGTATTTTATAAAATATATTAGTAGGATGTTATATTTAGGATAAAATTTTCAGATGAAATATTCTATATAATAGATAATGAACGTTTACTGAACAAACCATAACACCAAAGCACGTGCATGCTCAACGATCTTTTCTCCTCCTGGGAGCTTTCTGTGAAGGGATACAAAATTAAATCTCTTAATTATTGCAGGATGAATATGGATATCTAAAAAAAGGGAAACTTTATTTCTAATGACTGTACAGATTTAGAAAATCATAGATTCTGATATTAACTCTGATACTGTTGCCTCCAAGGGTCATTAATTTGAACCTAAATGGGCAAAAAAGCTCACAAGTTTTGACTGGTACTATTCACAGTGATTTCTATGGAGCTAACAGTAAATTATTCCTTTTCCAATGATTATCTAAAGAGATCAGATTCACAGGGAGAAAGTATTCCTCACTAACTGCACATCAGATATCTTTAATGATGAAGGAAGAAATCACATGACAAAATGAACGAGAATGATATGGGCCATGACCAGGGCCCCAGGAAGCTGGAAGGCAGTTACTAATACTTTACTCATAAAATAAATATATGTTAGCAGTTCCACTCATGCCTTTTAGGTATTAGAAGAAAGGTTAACCTAAATGCCTATCAAAAAAACCTTTAGAAAATTATTTCAAAAAGGGATCTACTGTTATGAGACTAAAAATATAGCTGCACCAATTTTTCTACATGATTGATTTTTCCACTAGATATTCTTTTAACATAAATATTACGAGTTAGAGATTTTGTAGCCCCTCAAGTATTTGTTGAGTTAAGAGTAATTTGGTGCTGTAGAAAACCCATTTTCCTCCATTATAATGCAAAAACAATATCTAAAATTTAAAGACTTGCTTTGATAAGCGAATTAATGCTATAATATCATTGTGAATACTTCTGCTACATTATAACTTTGCTATACCTCATTTCACTCGAATGATATTTGTTGTTGATAATATGTATTAATTATAATTTCCTAAATCTAATTATACATTTACTTTCTAGGAATAAAAACTTTAAAGGACTTTTTATAGTAAATCATTTTGGAATTCACTACTTGAATTAAAGTATAATAAGTTTGGATGGTCTCTAATTCAATTTCTGGAAAAACTATTCAAGAGGATTTAAAGAAATATCTCCAAATATAGCAATAAAATACATAACAAATAGAATTCTTAGTAATTAATTATAAAGATAATTTTACTGAATGAAACCACTGAATATTCACTTTTGAACTAATTTTTCAATAGTGTTAATGTGTTTGAACTGTTGTATTATGAATTTCTCATTCAATGACCATTGGTACCCATTTAAAGAGAGATGGCCATAATTAGGCATTCTATGTGGCTACAGAACAACAATGAAGGGCCCTGAATCTGATATTAATGTGTCATCAGCATGTGGTCTAACTAACTTAACAAAAATCATTTGTGAATTTTAGCTAGGAAAAGAATAAGAAAAGTTGGGATGCTTATCATACTATGAAAAACTCTGGTAAGTTGAAACTTAGGTCTAGAGATTTTTTTTAATTGTAGTATTAAGATAAATACATAGTGATGGAAGGAGATTTGACATTGGGTGGTAAACACACAATGCAATACACATGACGTATTATTGAATTGTACACTTGAAACCTATATAAATTTTATTAATCAATGTCACTTCTATAAATTTAATGAAAAATAAAATAAAATAAAATGGAAAATCTGAAAAAAACCATAAATACAAAAGGTATAGCTATTTTCAGGTAGAGGAATATATAATTTTCATTCATTTGTCCCAATAAAACATTTTGAAATCAATTTTATTTCCTTGTAAAATATAATTAACATAGTAGCATTGTCTCCAAATTGTAAAATAATCCTTTCCAAAAAATTAACTTACAAATGAGATATGTTGTTGCATCTTACATTGCTGTAATCTATTCAAGGCACATTATCTTCCACACCAGGAGTGTCCAGCCCATTATGACTGCTTACATTATCTAAGATCTTTGTCCAAATAAAGTACTAAAATATCTTCCTCAAGTTAATGGTCTCTAAAAGCTCTAAGGCATTTCTTTCCCACCTGAGGTGAGTCCACGTCCTTATGACAGCTCATGCTCCTCTGGTCTTTACTTTTTCTTCCATTAATAAACCAGTCTTAGACAAACAAATTTATAGTTAGGGTGAGAATCACAATATTTCTAAAAAGAATAAATGTAAGTAAGTAACTCCTTAATTTACACCACACATTTTAGCAAGTATAAAAACTGTCACTGTTAGTGTATGTCATCAAATGCTTCCTTATGAATCTTAATAGTAATGTTCCTTTTTTCACAACTTCTCAGACCTAAACTCCTTGTTTAAAGGGGTTGGAATGAGAGATATGAAGTTAAAAGTTAAAAATATTTTTCTGCTAAATGTCCCTGTCTTTGTTGGTTCCCATTTTATATATCATTTAAAGGAAATTCCTATGAAATATAAAACTACCTTAAGCTCATCCTCTCTAAAAGGTCCCTTCCCTGTGTTTGCTTGCTTGCTTATATTCTTTCTTTTTCTTTTGTGGGGAGAGGCCTACAGAGGTCTGGTGTTATAGAGAATTTATGGCAGATGAAGAAAAATATCATTGGCATCTAGCAAAATAACCTGAAACAAAG
Organism: Pteropus alecto; assembly: GCF_000325575.1. NCBI lineage: Eukaryota > Metazoa > Chordata > Mammalia > Chiroptera > Pteropodidae > Pteropus > Pteropus alecto. The sequence goes on along the minus strand of NW_006437736.1, from coordinate 7,205,767 downwards.
AATTACATGTCTTGACTGTTTCAGATAAGCTGTCCTATACATTATGTCAATCATTTTAATTATGAATCCAATGACATAAGATTATGATATATTCTTCAAACATACTTTCATACTTAAGAAAAACTCATTTGACAAATTTAGCACCCTAAATTAACCATCTTATCAATTATTTTTAAAAGATTGTTTTGCATTCTTAATTTTCTTATGTTTCACTTACCCCACCTTTTAAAATTATTTTTAATTATTTGACATATTATTTAAAAACAAAGAATTCAAGTGTACAGTAGCAAAATATCCTTCTACAACTCTCATGGAGACAATCTGTATACACCAGCTTGTTGGTATGGGACAATTCTTCAACTACGATTGAGAATGAGGTTCACAGTTCAAAATATATTTTTCCAAAAACTATAAGCACCGCAAATAAAAAGTTATGGTTAATAACTAGTTCCTGGAAACAAATTATTCACAAATCAACACTTTCATGGTTAACTGAATGCCACCTGAGGATAACTATAATGAAAAATATGAGATATCAGTATCAAAATATTCTGAGCTTTATGATTACGGCAACAGTGATATTAGAGAATATATGAGGAACAGACAGGAATCAAGGCAGGTGCATACAATATTACCAAATGGATAGTGACAACCATTTAACGTAGTGGTACCTGCCCACTACATGTCTTTCTTTCAAAGAAATTTAAAACTGAATTTAGCAATATTACCGTTTTCTGCTCTCTAACAAACACATATAAGAAAAATAAAATAGAAAAGAATAAACAAAAGGGCAAATGTGTCATTTAAAAGCAATACTTCTCACTGTTAAATGTGCACACAGTATGACTGGTTCTGAGCTCCCTAACTTTGAAGGCAACTTGGGAAGGGTTCAGGAGGCAGTCAGAATATTGACAAATCGCAGTCTGCAAAACTGGCACAATAATTCCTCACACCTGGTTTCCTAAGACGCTAGTTCACTGACTTTAACAGAGAATAAGTAATTTTGGTAGTTCTTTGCCAAAAATACAACAAAAAGCTAGTTGTTTGTAGGTTCCCTTTTCAATTTTCAAAGTTGGCTAAATTATGCAATTAATTAAACAAATTAAATGTTCATTTGCATCTTTATCTACAGTCATGTGTGTGAGAAATCAATCATTGTTCATGCAGTTTTTATCTTCAATGCACAGCATGAGGTGAAAACACCACAAAAAGTTGTCTCCCCCTAAACATTTATGTACTCAAAAAATACTGATCTTGATATTGATTAGTCTTAGGTATTATAAAAGAAACGAAACACACATTAATATTATAATACCTACAGAGTTAAACAAATATAATGAAAGAAGAAATAGCATATAGTTGTTAAACTAAATCCACAGCAGTGTTTTGCACAGCTCTGGGCATATACAAAGCACTTTTGATTACACTGTTGATCACTGATAATGAACTTACCCCGGAGCTCTCTAGACAATGGAAAGTCACACTGGGGTCATATCCCAAACAAGGTTTTAAACCCTATAATTACTCTTACAAAAACTACACCATATCTAAAGAGTACTCTACTTCACGCTTGATTAGTCTCACAAGGGCCAGGGTACATAACTTCTTGATGAACATCTTTAATAATCAGTTGGAGACCCTTCATCCTTAGGTAATGGAAGTCATATTTCCCCAGGCGAACATCCACTACTGGCAACAGATGCATCAGAACCACCAGAACCAAGGAGATTATTCAATTCACATTTTAAGTCGGCCAAAGAAAATAGAGCTTTAAAAAAGCCTAAGTGTCCGAAGAGACTGTTTTGGCAAATATGGTTTCGAAAAATACAAGTCATTAGGTTCTTAATGTAGAAGTCGGACTTTCCCAATGCACAATTTATTACTGGCAAAGAATTCACCAAGCTCTGCCAGTAAAAGAGGGAGAATTGTTGGAAAAGTGATCTATGTACACAATTCCAGTTAAGTTATAAAAGCAATATGTAATTTAGTAAAGGCTTGTGCTGCACTATTATGACAACAAACATTAAATCAGAATCAATTATCTGCCACATTTGGAACACGACAGTATTACTCACTGAAAAATCTTGTGTAAAACTTACTTGAAAAGGAAAAAGAAAATCAGAAAATGCCAGCAGGTGTTCCAGGAAAATTAATTAATAATGAGAACCAAATCTGGGGATCAATTAAATAGATCATAAATCTAAAGAGAATGTTAGATCTCATTTTATGCATGAGGAAACTGAGGCCTTAAGAGATGACATGACCTAAACATGGTCACACAGGGCTGCACTGACAAAGCTAACTATATCATGTTGTATCCCAGAAGTACAGAGTAAAGACTTGGGTGGACTCTTAGGCATTCCAATGTCCCACATAAACAACTACTTCTGGAACTGTAATCATTCTTATATTTGACAAAGGGTAGTAATCCAGGAGTGACAGAAAAAGGTATGGGATGAAAAAATGAGGTACCCCTTATGTCTCTATGAAATGGTACCTGTGACATTTGAAAAATTCTGCTGGTTTATGTTCAAAGGAGTTTATATTAATTAAGCAGTTTTAACTACCTAGGTTCTAAAATAGTGTGTAGGTATGTGACAAGTAAGGGAAAGCAAAATAAAAGCAATACATTCCAGGAGATGGGTAGGACCCACAAAAGAGAAGACTTCACGGCAGCTCAGGAAGAAAGCCAAAAGGACTGTAATTCACTGATATTTAAGAAGCCTGAAAAGTTTTTAAAATCTATATTTGTAATTTGTAGGACTTCCTGTGTCTCCCTACCCGAAGTGAGTGATTACTACATGGACTGTCAGCAAATTCAAGTTTTTATACTAGCAAAGAGGCTATACTAGCAAAATGGCTTGAGAAACATTTGTCTACTCTCTGGAAAAGGATAAACAGCTTAAGTGGAATTATAAGTATAAGATTCTGGTTATGGAACAACAACTCATTTTTAAATAATAAAAATATAAAGGCAATTGAAAATGAAAGAAATCCTATTATTGTCCTTAGGAGGTAAGAAGGCTTCTGGCACTGTTAATACCCTTTAGAGGGTATAGAAATATTATTTGGAGGATCTTAAGAATAGATTTTTATATTCTTGGTATAAATACAGTGATTTTTTTCCCAGAAAGATAGGTTTTTTGGAGACCATGCTATCTTCTCTTTTATTAATTCCTTATAGAGAATATAAGTTTCTAAAATTCAGCTTTGGTAACATGTATTAATGTGTACAATGGGTGATAAACAACTCAAGACCATATCAATAGGCAAAGTACAACTATTTTGATTAATTATGCTGATATTGGTCTTTCTCTACATTAATAACTAAAACTAAATTTTGAATAGTGGGTAAGCTAGAGAAAAATTAGCCCCCTCCGAGGTCAGAAAAAATTGGGCATTTTAATAAAAATCTACATCTTGTTGGGAAAGTGAAACACTTTCCAGTATTGATAAGGCAATTTGCAATGAAGCCTGGTGCTAGGTTCTTCCTTACAGAAAGTGGTCAGATTAGTTTTTCTTTCTGTCTATATCCCTTTGAACCTTGTTTGTTCTCAGTCACATTCAAGGAACTGAACCACCTTAGCAGAATAAACAACTGATTAGAAAACTAACACAGAAAACGGGAAGGCATTTCACCATGCAGGAGAATATATTTATAAAGCTACCTAGATTCTTCCCATGTCAATGGCAGAAATTGAAGGATTCAATGGTAGATTGTAATGGGTGTCTAATGACTTTCTGTGAGGCATTTTCTAAAGCAAGGTGGTACTGTCGTCTGTTCTAGTTATAGTTCTGTAAAGATATGGATATAGAAAACACTAGCTATGCAGGTGGTGCTTGAAGAACAGTATTTTCAGCACTGGTTTATTGCATTAGAATGATTATACTCCTGGAAAAGTGCTAAATAGCTCAGAAGAACCAAAAGATTATGCTTAGCAAGACCTATAAGTATGATCAAGGAGCTCTGAACTGAAATCAGAGGGTAAAAAAATCCTAGGGCAGAAGTTCTAAATAGACATTTTTCTAAGGAAGATATACAGATGGCCAACAGGCATATGAAAAGATGTTCAACATCAGTAAGTATTGGTGAAATGCAAATCAAAACTGCAATGCAATATCACCTCACACCTGTTAGAATAGCTATTAACAAAAAGACAGGAAGTAAGGGTTGGAGAGAACGTGGAGAAAAGGAAACTGTTGTGCACTGTTGGTGAGACCGCAAATTGGTGCAGCTACTAAGGAAAACAGCATGGAGCTTCTTCGAAAAATTAAGACTAGAACTACCATATGATCCAGCAATTCCTCTTCTGGGTATTTATCCAAAGAATATAAAAACACTAATTTGAAAAACACCCCTTTGTTCATTGAGCATTATTTGCAGCCTAAGTATCCATCAATGGATGAATGGATAAAGATGATGTGGTATAGATATATATAATGGAAAACTACTAAGCCATATGAAATATTGCCATATGCTACAACTTAGATGGATTGAGGGTATTATACTAAGTGAAATAAATCAGACAGAAAAGGACAAAAGCCATATGATTTTTATACGTGGAATATAAAACAAAAAAGTAACATGAACAAAACAAAATAAACGCATAGATACAGATAATAGAAACGTGGTACCAGAGGGCAAAGGGGATGGGGGAGGAGTGATAAAGGATATATGGTAAGAGATGGAAACTAGACTTTTGGTGGTGAGCATGCAATAGAGTATACAGATATTGAATTGTAATGTTGTACACTTGAAATTTATATGATGTTATTAACTAATGTTACCTCAATAAAAAATAAAATTTTAAAATCCTCAATTAAAACTGCAAGGCTATGAATAATAGTAATATGATGGGGAAAAAAAGAACAGTGGAAGAACTAGCAGGTAATTATTAAGAGGAGAGATATAAAGAAATAGAAAACAAATCCAATAGCCTAAAAAAAAAGTGTGTGTGTGTGTGTGTGTGTGTGTGTGTGTAGAGCAAACCTGAAATTTCAAAATAAGTAAATCTCAGAGACCACTAACACTTAGTGGGATGAAATTAATGGGACATGGCATTTGAAAGGCATGTATTACAATGTTTTACAATGGAAGGAGAAAGATAGCTGTAAATGAACACATACACATGAGCATGGAAATTCTTAAACATGAGATAAAGGAACCCCTAAGTGAGACTAATAAAAGGCAATAGTGGTATTATCAAGTAGAGCATACTTTTTGGCCACTTGACCAGATGGAAGATTTAGATGAAGTTTTCTGAAACATGTTGCAAATAAGAACAAGGATAAAATACAGACGTGATATACTGGCAGCTTAATTTTGCTCAACTCAGAGCATCTCATAAATTCCTATATGTTGAAAATTTTATCCTTCAACAGGTAAAGGAAGCACTGAGAGGAACTGATTTTACTATTTCATACTTCATTTGAACAAAAACACAAAACTGAATGATAGTGTAGAAGTGACAGGAACTCTGGTAGTGACCATGCCCAGGAAAAACAATCCTGGGCATTGTCAAACAAGTAACCTACGGCTGTGGTTGGGTATTTGACAATCATTCCAGGAAAAACAATCCTGGCCATTGTCAAACAAGTAACCTACGGCTGTGGTTGGGCATTTGAGAAATGGTGGCTTTATAGAGGGCTTAAGAAAAGTAATGATTGGCAGATTCGTGTCAAATATGAGGCAGACCTCTACTTGGTCTATTCTTGGTTTGGTCTTAGAAAACATTTTAAATCAGTGACATGAAGAAATGGGAGCATTTCTATACATTTCCAGGTGACACAAAGCTAGGAAGGAGAGTTAATATGCAGGATAAAATAGTCCATTCAACACATGCTGATTGAATACCTTTATGGACAAAATGTTAAAGTAAATACAAAGACGAATCAAGATACAGTTCTTCTTCCTGTCATAGTTTCCTTTTAATAGAGGAGATAAAAATATTTATAAATAATCATTCAACATGGTATAAGTTCCATTAAAATATAGATAAAGTGGTCAGATAGGTCAATGAAGGGAGATATTATTACTGAAGCTTTATGTGTTGGTGGGTTCAGAATCTGGGATGATTTTGTGGAAGTGTTCATAGGAACATGTCAGATGAGAAAAATTTGGACAAGCAGTAATCAAGAGAAGGGGAATCTAGATTCAGAGGTGGAAAAGCATGAAGCTTATATGGGGAAGGATTTGTGGTTTTGTATGAAGAATGGAATTCAGGAGAGGAGCAGTAGGAACAAAAGTTGGGTAATAAGATTCTGGGATACAGGTTGGCACAATAAACTAAAAACAATAAAAGTAAATTTAACTTGGATAAACTTGCAGTTTCAGGATGGCAGTGTAAAGATGTTACTGCCCTCTTTCTTCTTGAAAACTACCCCAAATAATAAGGCACAAAGAAATAGAACACAAACTCCAATTTTAATGACTAAGAGGCATATATGAACAACAGTAACATGGAAATTCAAAGCAGTTAAAAGAATAATTGATGACTTAGCATAGCAGAGGAAGGCCAAGTCCATGTGCCTGAGGAGAGAGATACCACAAAGAAGCAGTACTTCCAGAACTCTGGAAATGTTGAGGAATTAGAAATATCCGTACCAAAAAGGCAGAGGGGAGGTAAAAGACACATATCAGGAAAATTGGGCTAAAAACAGAAAAAATCTGAGAAGAAACTGAACCCCTACTCATACTCAGTAATACTAAGTGAAAAGAATGGGCTGAAGCTGAGTTCCAAGTACTGCCAGAGAATGGTTTTTGTTTTTAATAAAATGAATAATTATTTATTCTATCTTAAATATTTCTAAATAAAACTTTTAAAATTATGTTATAATATAGGTTGAAATATTTTTAAAAAGTTCTTAATCAGAATGGCTTTTTGGGAAATACATATGCTCTAGCTCCAAGCCCCAACTCCAGAGATTATAATTTAATAGGGTAGGGACCAGGAACTTGCATTTTAACAAAGTTTCTCAGTCTAAAAACCACCGAGCTAGTGTAAAAAAAAAAAAAAAAAATCTATCACCAAAACCTATCAAAAGGTAAAACGGCATAGAGAAAATACAGGCATTTTCATTCATAGATAAATACTATGTGCCAGGTATTACTCTAGGAACTGGGAATGGTTCAGTACATAAAAAATTCCCTATCTTCATGGAGTTTATATTCTAGTAGTGGGAGTGACACAAGATAAGTATGTGAGATATATAGTATTTTACATTTTAATGGAAGGTTACATGAAAAAAAATATAGCAGGTAAGGGGTAAAAGGAATGGGGTCAGAGAGAAATTAACATGAGTAAAGATTTAAAGGAAGTAAAGGAGTTCACCATGAAAATATCTGGAAAAAAAAATGTTTCAGGGAGAGAGAATAGCAGATGCAAAGGCCTCGAGAGAGGAGACTGCCCATGTATTTATTCCAAGGACATCTAAGCGGCCAGTGGAGCTAGATGTCCTTGGAATAAGTTATCAAAGATTTCAGAGCATTCTTATAGAAATCATCAAGTAGATTTTCCCATTTCATATTTTATATACGTTAAGCAAGAAAACACTAAAAAAAAAGCCTTCCAGAGTTACTCTGAACTTTTCCTATTTTGTCTGAAAGAGTCAAACATACTGTTTTTAACAGTCCATATTTTACACTTAGCTTAAGCCTTCCTGGGTTCTAGCTTAAAAAATGTATTTAATACGATTCACATTTAAAGTAATTCTGCTTTATTCTTTTAACTGAAGAACTTCATATATCCTCATTACAAAGTCTGGTTCATTTTTTTCTGAAGACTAGAGCCCAGGGTATTGAATGTCAACAAAGAATTCTGAAAGTGACAAATCCACCTTTGATAGCTAGGAAAAGCGAATGTACTTTCTTCTCCCCACTGTCACCACTGTAGCTTCTAAATGAGCCAATCTACTCTTTCTGGTTGACAAAAAGTATTTGTTTTTAAATTACTTGGTGATAAATAATGCCATGGACAGCAAAATAAAAATGTTCACCTTCAGTAGTAGTACTCTTTCTGCCTGATAATGGTACAAAAACATTAATTTTTAATTAACAAAAATGGACAGATAGCTCCTTCAACCACTGCAATAGGACTTTCCACAGGAATGAAACGAAATGAGCTTCTGCTATTACAGACAACTGCAGATATTTTTGGCATCATACCATGTAATGATTTCTTAGAAAAATATAAATTCTGAAATCACATAATAAATTAAAAGCATTACCTTACATGACCAATAGACTTATGTCTTTTCTATGAACCGAATCATCGAGAGATGAAATTCAGAGTAAAAATACACACAAAAATTTTTTGTGCTAGCATATGAAAATTAAGCTAAAGCCATATGATTTATCAAATGAATAGTCCACTTTCATTTCTCTATTGATACATCCAAGATTTGCAATGATAACTTCATGTAAAGCAAAAATATTTACACAAATCTATATCAAACTATGTTAATCTGGACTGTGAGATCAATTTTAATTAGAAAGATTTGACTTTTGGTTACTTTTTTTTTTTTTAACCAGGGCATTAATTAAACATAGGAAAGAAGTAAGAGAGTAGAAAACTTGGTCACTCGGTTTAGCAGTGGTTCTCAGGTTGAAAAAAATAACAATGAAACCTCCAGGGCTAAGAACTTCAAATGAGGCTGCTAGACGAGAAGACAGACCAAATTAGCTTACCACTTGAATCATTTTGAGATATCTGGCATATCTTGGATCCTTGGCTACAGTTAAGATATTTTCTGCTGTTACTTCACTTTCCTGTGGTCCAGAGTCTTGTAAACTGTTCTGCTGTAGAGAGTATTGCGTGTAAATCTTTAGACAATTCACAAAAGGGGTCCATCATGTTACTTAAAAGGGATGTTTCTTTTTATAATTCTAAAGCAATCGATATCTGAAAAAAACCGTATTTCTAAATTTAAATACCAATAATTTAATTATGGGATACATGTTTCCAAATACTTACAAATATTTAAATCTGATTTCAGAGGAAGCTATACTTAGTATGAACACTATATTGTTCCTTGAAAAATGCAAATATATTCATGGTATTAAAAATATTAGAATTCTGCTTTACTTGTCCCCAGAGTGCTGTTATAAAACATGAATTATAAGTTGGACATATTATTTTAATAAAACTTTTAATAAACTAATAAAATTATTTGACTTGTCAATTGTTCAAATCTAATGGACAGTGAATTGATTTTCTAGGTATCTATCATCTACACAATTGAATTCTTCATTTATTTAATCTTTTCTAAGTGGATATGTCTATTCTAACATCTTAGAAAGCAATATTTAGAGAATTTGTGGGAAAAAAACCTATTTCTCATAGTCATAATTATCTGATTTTATATATTTCAGCTGCTGATGGAACTATTAATGGTAAAATTTTCCACAGAGTGGTTAAGATTAAATACTACTTATAGTAAAGAATACTGGGAATGGTCTTTTAGGTAAAAATGCTGTTATAATACAGGCAGATCTCACAGTACTGTGTAAACTCAAATTTGTCCATACTGCAACACTGCCCTCACTTAAGTACAAAGCTAGGACCATCTCTCTATACAGGTCTTGATTTTTCTATCAACCTGAACATTTAAAATAAGTTTACTTTTGTGAATTCTCATTATCTGTACATTAGCATTAATAGGAATTTTCTTAACAGAATGAAATCAATTTTATGTCTACATAGCTATGATGAAATATAGATAAATTAAGAAATATCTTTAAATATTCACAGTTTTATAAATATTAATGTGAATTATATATTAAGGTTGTTTTCTCAGATAATTCAAATATAAATTAAACCTGTTAAAAACTCGAGTAAATAAAACATCAAAAATCCTTTAGGTTTCTACTACTGTTACGTGACACTGTTAAGTGTACCAAAGTGTGTGTATGTATGTGTGTGTGTGCGCATTCATCTGTAAAATATGTAAATACAAAAAGTTCAAAACACTTAATAAAAACTTCAAACAAGACCCAAGTTATGTTTTTAAAAAAATTATAGACAATAAACTCATATACAAGTACAACAGGCTAAATGATAATCATGTACAGGCCGACTGGATCTCAAAACTCAGCCGTTAACTTTTGCCTAATAATTGAGACCTCAACAAGGTTTAATTATGTCAGGTCTCATACCTTTGCTATTTGAATGACCAAATAAATCCTCTGTCACATCTCTCAACTGCCCTTCATTTTATCCTCAAATTAACCTCAATCTGTACAATTGTGTGTTCTATTGTGAGTAATGATAAAATCTGAACCATGAAATTAAAGTTGCAGAAAAATCAGTATGCAAACTTGGATCTTTGACTTATATATAGTGATTTTAATGAATGGATGATTTTTAAAAAGTGCATGATTATCCTTTATCTAAGTGAGTTGACTGTAATGCAAATGACAATTATGTGTTAAGCAATACTTAAGTCCATTTGAAAATATTTTACAAAAAAATATACCAGTTAATAACAATAGAGAAGAAATAAGTTGATTTGAATATTAAGAACATGCTAAACAGTTATTAAGCCAATCAACACACAACTTTACCAATTTTTAAACTCAGGAAGCCAACAGAACTTCATAAATACTCCGAATGAATTAATACACAATTTTAAAATAAAATTGCCAGATATATCAGGTTATTCTGAATTGCTAAAAATTTAGCCATGATTACTTGTAATCAATTTTTTGAGACCTTAAATAGGCAGGGGCAATACAACTGTATAAGTTTTAAAAGACATAGATGGAATTCATGACACCTGGAAAATTGATATTCAGAGTTACACAGATACCACTTAAATATTTATAGAAATATATGAGAGCTAGTATCTACCAAAGTATAACTACTAGGTAGAGTGGAAACTCTTAATATTTTTTACATGTCTTGTTTTAGAAAAAGAGTGGTCCACATTTAATTGAAAGAACTTTGCAAAGTTAAACTCCTCTACAGCAGCTGGATTTCCTCTTTATATTATATATATTCCAGTGGTTATTATAACAAAATTTCCTATATTAATTAAATGGATGTTAAATTTTCTAATATTTAATTATTAAGTAAATGGTCATCTAATTCATTCCACAAATATATACTATATCTGAATATATGGCTCCTCTCACAGTGCCTCACACCACATGTGCTCAGTATGTTCAATGAATTCAACACAGGTGCTCGAGACAGAGTAATGTAGCAGGTAAGAGCTAGGACTTTTGGCACAAGATTGCCTGGGTTAAAATTCCAGCTATTACACTTACTATTTGACCTTCAACGAGCTACTTAATCTCTGTGTACCTTATCTGGTACATCTGTAAGGTAGAATTGATAATACAATATTTACTTCAAAGGGTTGTTGTGAGGATTAAATGAGTTAATTTATGAAAAGCATTTTGACGTATGCCTGGTTCCTGGTGTAAGCACCCTTTACATGTTGGCCATTATTATCACGGTCAACACCATCATGATCTAAAAAATATCCCGTGCAAAGTGCCCCCAGGTCACATTCCATACAAATGTGAAGTCTATTTGGTTCAGTATTACTTGGTAGATCATCATTTTAGTGATTATTTTATCTTAAATTTTAATACCTCATTGAGATGCACTAGAGTTTATTCTTAAATGAAGAACTTTTATTTTTTGAAATAAAAAGTAAAATGAAATTTAAACTTATACAGAAAATAAATGGACATTAAGACATAAGAATCAAATGTAAAGTATGACTCTTACTAGGATGCTGAGCTGAACAAATCAAATCCCAAAACACATTTTAGACAATTGGTACCTCTTAGATCAGTATTTCTCAAATTTCAGGAGCCTACAAATCACCTAGGGATCTTGTTAAAATGTAAATTCTAACTCAGTTAAGTCTGGGTGGAACCTGAGATTTCTAAAGAACAACCCAGGTGATGTCCATGTTTCTGGCCCATGGAGCATACTTTGAGTAACAAGGGGTTAGATGACAAGGGAATTATTGTTAATTATATTGTGCATAACAATGGCATTGTGCTCATGCAAGAAAACAATAGAACTTTTCAGAAATGCTGAAGGATTATATAGGGGTGAAACAACATGATCCTGGGATTCACTTCAGTAAGTGACAAAAAAGAGATGAACTGCCACAGAATCTTAACTGGTAAATCTGGGTGATGGGTATTTGGACATTCATTGTACTATTCTATTTTTGTGTATGTTTGAAAGTTTTTGTAACAAAACATTTAAAAAGTACATTTCTTACAAAATCTTTAAAAAAATCTCCATAGTGAACTTGAAGAAAATAATTATATTCAAGATTTTTCATCGGCCTGCATAGGTCAATTTTATTTTTTATAGGCAAAGAAAATATTAACTTCAAGAAGCCCTTCAAAATAACAAAACAGCTAACTTTTTTTTCAAATTTCATTTTTTTGTAACTTAAGGCTTTAAAATGTCACTATTCAAAGTTTTACATTTTTATTTAACTTCTTCCTTCAAACCTGCTGCTTAGGTCTATCTGGTTCAACCAAGATCTGCTCATGTTTCTTGGAACTTATATACTTACCTGTGATCGCTCCGAAATTGTTTCAGAATGTGATTCATTTGTGATACTACTGACACTTACAGGAGATACTTCAAATGTGACATCATCTAGGCCTGGGATAGATGACAACTGAGAAAAGAAAATTAACATTGGTATATGAGGATAATATTATGTGCTAAACACTGTAAGTTTCTAAGTGTGTGTGTGTGTGTGTGTGTGTGGTTTAAATAGCTATCTTATATTTGTAAGTCTATAGAAACAGGTTTATAAAATCTCATCTTTGGTGATTGAAATTCTCTATGCCATAAACTATTTAAAAGAGAAAGGCATTCACAAATAATATATTTTTGAACAATTTCTCAAAAATCTAATTTAGCTTTAACTATTATTTATTCTCAGAATAAAATACTTTATTATTTTTAAAGTATTAAGGGATCTTAGTGTAAGGAATGAGAGCATAGGCTTTCAAGTCAAAGTGCCTAGGTGTAAGTCACAAGTCATGTGACCTCATATAAATTTCCATGGGCTTTAATTTTCTCATCTGTAGAGTGGAGATGAATAAAATTACCTCACAAAGATATTGTAAAAAGACTTTTACTAAACTTTGTAAAAAAAAATAAGTGCTTTGTAGCACATTTTAAGTTTCAATTATTTGAGAAATGACAAAAATCTTGTCATCACATTTTAATGTCTGATATAGCTCATTCTTTTTTTCTTTCTTTAAACGTTTATCACTGAATGTTATTAAAATACGTTATTTTTCATACACAAAAGATGGCGTGTTGTCAGTGGTTAAGCATTTCAGGTCGGAGTTGCAAGATCCATGCAAATCCTCTTTTCTGATTTCATCTTGATATTAATGATATACATTTGTCACACGTTGGGCTAATTTTAGAGACTGACTCTGTGACCATGTAATAATTAAAGTTAACTTGTCCATATGGTAACTTAACTTGTGACCTTAGACTCGTAACTCAAGAATTTCCCAAATATTAAAATAAGATACATAACCATAATAAAAAATAATGAAAAAAACCAATGGTAATAAGATCCGAAGCAGCGATACTCATTGAGAACTGCTGATGGACAATAGTACTCAGCACAGTGGTTATGGCCCAAATATTTTCAAGTGGGTATGGCTGGTAGGAGAGTATCTTGAATATGTTCAAGGACAGGTATCCTAAATTTTCCAAACTAGGGAAATGTTCTGAGAGAAGTGAAGTGGCTGAAGTCTCAAGAAGATGTAGAAAGTAAACTTAGATATTCTGATCTTCATGCTAAAGGTATTCGTCATTTTACTTCCTCATAAATATTTTTTCAGATCAATTTTTTTGATAAAAGGACAAAGTCACAAAAATATACTAGTGTCTCCATTACTTTATAAACAAGAAAAATACATAAAATCTGCAAGCTTTCAAACCAAAACACCCTTCTATTTGTGCTAGTTATCTTTTGTAATTTCTGACATCAAAATTGGTATTCTTCTTTAGCATTTAACATATTTGCAAATGGAAAATAGCTGATATTTTCTACAAATTTTGCTCTGGAGACATCTAAAGTTTTATATAATTTACTGTGTCATCAAATGATTACTATTAAGATAACTGAAAATTTTCCATCAAATGAAGTAAACTATATAACAGCTCAATGTGTCAACATGTTACTCACATTATGCTTTTGACTAGTATAATAAAAGAAATCTCAATCCATGTGTACATTTAAACAGACTCAGTTAATGGTTCATAATGAATATCATTTCCTTTGCAATTATAATGAATTAAAAAACAAATAAAAAACACTGTACCAACTCAAGATACAGAAGCTAAATTTAATTCATTCCCAAATATAAAGTATAACTGAAAAAGGTGATAAATGTCTAGCAAAGTTTATACTATAAATTATTCAGAAATACAAACCTTGGCATCTAAAATATTGAGAGTCGTTTCAATTTGTTGGATACGAAGAGAAAGGTCTGCCAGTTTCTGGAAAAGATCAGAAACAAAAGAATAAAGTCTGATTAAAATAAACTCTTAACAAGGATAATGAAGGGCAGATTTGAAACTAAAACCTATGATTGAAGCATTTGTCATTTTCTAATATACTAATCTCTAATTTACATGAGTAGGAACAGGAACTCAAGGAGTCTATTATTTTCATTAGCATGTTTCACAGTTAATTTTATACAACTGTATTCACAGAAAAGATGAAGTTCCATTTTCAGCTTTATCAAATTCATTACCAGAGCCATAATCAATCACTGGGATCAGAATGTAAACTCCTCCCAGCACAGAGTTTTTGTTCACTGCTGTGCCCCAGTGCCCAGATTAGTAGATGACTCTTAACAGAAGCCTAACAATTATTTGTTGATGAATAAAGAAATTCTTCATAGAAAACTAGGATAAAAATTAGCCCAAGACATCCTGGAAAAGGATTTGCCTCTCTAAATTTCTTAAGCACATAAAGTATATACAATTGGTCCTAAATTCAGACTTCTCAAGTTTGGAAAGTAAAAGAAGATGAAATGAGAAGATGAGCAGTTCAAGTTGGAAAAAATTAAAACAAAGAAAAAAATTAGTTTAAAAAAATAACAAAAAGAATCAAGTTACCATCAAAATCCCAGATAAATCAGAACCAAGAGTTTATTGTGCTCTAGTTGCTCTGTACAATTAAATTTTATATATACACACACACACACAGACACATACACACACACACAGCCATATAGAAGTAACATCATACAATATGATCCACGAGAACATTTATTTAAAACGCCCTAATCCTAAACATTATCATCTTCAGTGACACAGTCCAAGAGCAGCTGAGCTGGCCAGTTTACTAGCTGGCAGACACACAGCGTTCTGACTGCTTTCTGGGATATTATCAAGATCCTGACTAACTCATGAGCAGATTTTTAACACCCTGAGAATGGTCATTTTGCCCACATTTACAGAGAAAAAACTGAAAGCAACCGCAGAGTAGTTACTGCTTCTTCACAAAACACTTATTTTTAAGATGAGTATCTTGAGATCTACAAAGATATAATTTAGAAATAAAACATAATCTAGTTTTAATGGCATTCAAAGCTAAGTTTGGGCTTCATTTCTAGGATTTGTTCACATAAGGCTTTTATGTAAATGTAAATACAGGTTCATAAAACACCATATGGATGAATTCCTCTCCAAATTATAGGTGTTTTCCTAAAAATCATGGAGATTAAATTTTGGCAAATCTAATCAGTCTTTCTGCTTACTAGTTGCAGAAATCCTACAGCAAATTAATTTGTAAAGTGAATGATAATTTCTAACTTATTTTAAAATGCATACATTGGTTTGATGAAAGTAAATGAACACATAACAGAAACAAAAAGACGAATAAAAATTAATCTTTATGTTTTAATATATTTTATGTAAATATATTTTTAAGCAATAATAATCATTGTAAACATTATGAACATTTACTTTACTATGCTACATTGTATATGCAACAAACCATTTGCAATCTCACACCTAATCTATCACATAGGAACTATTATTATGCCAATTTTAAAGATGAGAAAACTAAGTCTTCATACAAGTAAAATAATCTGAACTCAAACATTCCAACTCCAGACACTATTTTTAAAAGAATTTTACATTGTTTTGAAAGAGCTTTACATTGCTAAAACATGATAGACTCTGAGTGATGCTATATCAATGTAGATTGTAACAAATCAATTTTAACAAACATACCATGCTGGTGGTAGGTGCTGACAGAGGGGAAGAGTGTGAGCATGGGGGGTGAGGGGCAGGGAATATACTGGAACTCTGCTTTCTGCTCGGTTTTGCTATGAATCTAAAACTGCTCTAAAAAATAAAATTTATTAATTAAAAAAATAGATGGAAAATTCCCAAATATTTCATAGACAGAATTTTTGTTATTCAAAGTTAATAAATAATCAATTCTTTTTTCACTAAGATGCTACTATGCTAAACACTGGAAATCAAATTTTTCTGATCAAATTTCCTAAAACAGATGCTGTTTATCTGGAATTATTTAAAAATGATATTAAATTTTTTTCAGGGTTAGATCATAAAACTAAATCTTCCTTCATTGGGTGCTCAGTGATTCATACAAGATAAGCTAAGGACTGAAATGCAAGTCTTAGTAAAGGAATAAGGACAAAAATGTTTATTTGGAAAATTACTTGTTGATAAGGAAGATTAAAGAGGCTTGGACATAAAAAGTTATACAGTTGGCCCTCCACATCCGCGGGTCTGTATTCTTGGATTCGACCAACTGCAGATCAAAAACATTAAGGAAATAAAAAGTTATGTTGTTGCTGATGTATACTATGTAGTTGGGCCTACAAAGGTTATATCTCTACTAAACATGTGCAGACCTTATTTTTCTTGTTATTGTTCCCTAAATAATACAGTATAGCAACTAATTACATGGCATTTAAATTGCATTAGGTATTATATAAGTAATCTAGAGATGATATAAAGTATACAGGAGAATGTATGGAGGTTATATACAAACACTATACCATAAAAACTGAACAAAACAAAACAAACCCAAAACAAACTTATAGAGGGGATGGAGGACAGAGAGTGCGAAATTGGTAAAGAGAGTCAATTATATGAAGACGAACAGAAACCAGTTTTGGTGGTGAGCACGATGTAGTACAGATGATGTCTAATTATATATGTTGTACGCTTAAAACTTATGCAATTTTGTAAACTAATGTTACTTCAATAAAAAAAATTAAAAAAAGATCTGTGATTTCTATTAGTGAGAGTCATAGGTCCTACTGTGACTTTTGTTCACTAAATTTAAAGAAAATGTGAAATTTAAGTTAGAGGTAAATAAAAATATAGTTCTTTTCCCATTTAAGTTCATGTATCCCAAGTTTAAAACCACTATGTAAATGATTTTCTCAAAATCTGATCGATGAAGTCTTTTCTTCCTGACTAGGGAAGATCTTTGTTGTAGACAAATCGTGTTGTTATATTATTCACGAAGGTATTATCCATCATCTCTAGAGCCAGTTTTTGAGAGTCTAAAATATTATAAATGTTAACTGGATTATACAATTTAATGCTTTAATAAGGGCATATTACTATATCGCAATTTTGAGTTTTTTTGAAGTATGTAATTGGTTTCTTTTGTGACCCCACACATTTTATAATTTTAAAAACATTACTTTTGTTTCATTAGACTGCCAAAGGGTATGTGGCACAATTAAGAATCTCTGCTTTATAAAGATAATCTGGCAGGATAAATGTTTCTGAGTCTGTTCCCATGTAATTATACCTATAACATACAGAAATATATACTTTTTAGAAAGCCATTGTCACTTGACAAAATACATCTGGTTTCATTTATGGGCTGCTGAAGTTTATTTCTAAGATGTTTATGTCTTCTGAATTTTCCTTCTTTGCTTCATTCCAAAGCAAATTTCTAACCTTAGCTCTACTAACATTTTGGGCTGGACAATTCTTTGTTGTGAACGGCTGTCTGGTACACTAAAGGATGCTTAGCAGAATCTCTGACCTCTATCCACTAAATGCCACTAGTACTTCCCAGTTGTGACAATTAAAAACATTTCTAGACATTGTCAAATGTCTACTGGTTGAGAACCACTCCTCTAAAGTGTAGATGACTATGGATAGAAGTAACAGGATCAATGACAGTAACTGTGTCCACCTCTGAAAGTCTTCACAGAGAGGAAATGGAAAGGTAACAGATTCCCATGCATTCAGCCATCTTTTTATCTTTATAAGGATTTAAAGCAAACCTGAAATATATTGGTTTGGGACAATAGGGGAATTTACAAGCTACCTGAAGTTTGTAAGGTAAGCTGAAAACTTCTTGATTTATCACCTATTTATGCCTAAGGCAGTGCATTTTATTAAAGTGGAAAAGAAGAAGAAAGTAAGAAATATGGAGTGATTAGTTAAACATGGAAACAAAAATACTGTGGTTTTTCAGGTTTGTAAAATATCCAGTTTGCATATCCAGTTCTTTAAAAGAGAAACAGTATTTAAAAATAATAGATCTCGTGGTATATAGCAATGGATTGTACGGGTCCTAGAAGCCAGAAAGGGAAGTAATCACTGGTTTTACAAAGCTTCATCTGACACTTAAGCCCAGCAGTTGTAAAAGTTGTAAAAGCAGTTGTAAAAGTTGCATCAGTAAATAGGGTTTTAGGCAAAATATTATTTGGTTGAAGGTTAAGTCCAATGGTGGGCTTAAAATTGGATGTAGAAGAAAAGCACTGTATGTAAAGTTTTTTAGATTTCAACATTGTTGCCTGTACTTAAGATTTTACAAAAAAGGAACATTTTAGAATATTTAAAAAATGATTAATAACCAAGTACTTTAGGTATGTTACAAGTCTGTGTCAAAATAACACAACTGACTCCCTTATTTATAGAGTACCTTTGACTTTAAAACTCAACATAAGGTTAAATTTCTGCTCAGTTTTACCTACCATATGCATAGAACTTGCAATTGAACGCCTCCTCCATCCCCGCTCCCAATATAAATTTGCAGTCCCAAAAGACCACTACAAGATTTTGCTGATTAGGGCCAGAATAGAAATGCTTACTGGGATTTGTGAAGGAAGAGTACAGATGACCCTAAGTAAATGATTCAACTACTTTCCTTTCTTTGTCTTCTAATTTCTCTCCTACCCTAGTTCTAGTCATTACAAGAGTTACAAAGTAGCTTGGTATCCAAAAAATTTTTTAAAAGTTCTTCACTTTTCTCTTTATTAGAGAACTCTAAAACAAGTATTAGGGATAAAGAGAGCCCCAGCAATTTTTTTCAAATTTAATTCCGGTTTCAGTTTAGCTGTGACTGAAGTTGTTACAGTTTGGGTTTATTCAAACCAGATTATATAAAAAACAAAAAACAAAAAAACCCAGGTATCCCTCACCCATCCCAGTTCACTTCCAGTTCAAAAAATAACAGCTGAGGTTCATTTTTTTTTGTTGAGAAACAGTCATTTTTGTTCTTGTTTAAGGCTTTAACAAAACAAGGACTA
Organism: Pteropus alecto; assembly: GCF_000325575.1. NCBI lineage: Eukaryota > Metazoa > Chordata > Mammalia > Chiroptera > Pteropodidae > Pteropus > Pteropus alecto. Next base: position 7,186,215 of record NW_006437736.1, on the reverse strand, counting down.
TAGACCTAATAGGTGCTATTCACAAATTATAACCCATTTCAAAAATCTTAACTTGGGAGAAAAATAGCACTTTATGTTTGAATACATGTTATATCCATGGACTTTATCATATCAAGAAGATATTATATCAAATGAACATGGCATAGCAGAGAATATAAATCTAAAAAATAAATTTAGAAATAGCTAGACACTGTAGTCTCACTTGAGAATGATGTAAACATGCCTTATTCAGATCAGAAGATGCACTATAACAGAATAGTGAGACGCATTTGTTTTTTACAGTTAATAGACCAGAGTTAGGCAAGTCAGAGCAGCTACTGCAGCTATAAATACTATGCACTCAAATATATGTTGAATGACTGAATAAATGACTAAGCAAATGATTTAAACCTCTCTACATCTTGGTTTTGTATTTCTAAAAGGCAGATAACTGGACCTCTCCCAAACAGCTCGGCTGTGATGATTAAATGTAAAGCACTTAGTACAATGCCTAGCACAGAATACACATAGAATAAATATTAGTTTTTGTCATCACACCAAGCAAACAGTCTACAAATATATCCAAACTGCTGAAATATGAATTGTAAAAAATGAGTTACGGTCAATCTACATTATCATCCATTAAGGAGAAAAAGGCAATAAACTACATTTAAATGTCATGAGTTTTTGGTTAACAAACTTATCTCTAGAATTAGAGGAAGAACTAGGGAAAAGTGAGTGACAGAGTTAAAACAGTTGAGGGGAAGCTGAGAAAGGAACAGAAGGGAAGAAAAGAATGACTCATGAGGCTTTGATAATTCATAAGCAATCAATAAACAAGAGGCGATTATTGTATTTGATCTCATCTTGTCCCAGTAAATACCACTCACTCCACAGGCAGTGAAAACTATTAGGAACTACAAAGGTGAGGGGCTATCCTTGGCCAAGAGCAGCTCAGTCAAGTTGCTTTCACAGGTGTGTTTGCTGGTTGTTTATTTCTTAATCTGGTAATGAGGTTTATGGAGATGGAGTATCTGCTCCTCTCTGTAACAATCCTGGAAAAGTCTCTCTCCAGATACTTCTCCAACCTATCCTGATATAAAAAGTGAAGGACTAAATCCTTGGCTTACTTGGTTTTTAGTCAGTCAATTCTATACCCATTTAGAGACGTGGCAATACAAGATAAAACTCTTGGAGCGAGCACCTGGACTCTCAGCCTATTAGATAAAATACATTGAACTGAGTCTCTTTATCGTCATTTCACTTCCTTTTGTCTTAGTGAAAAGAAAGATTTTGATAACTGGACAAAAACAGCAGCTGGAACCTACAAGTAAAAAGTTTTCCTGTCTCCATGAATTTTTTAATAATAAAACATCTAACAAAAACTCTGCTTGCTAAGACTATAGCTTATATTAAATACAAGATAGAATAAACTGAATACTATTTATCTAATTGGCTCACCTGTGAATTATCTAATTTTACACCTTTCTCCTTTCTGAAACCAAATTTCAACTCATGTTTCCCTTTTTCTCTCCATTCTCTTTTCGACCTTATTTATTTTTTTTAAAGACAGGGATCTTTGGATCTGGCATCTAATCCTTAATTGGGTACTTATTCTTCATTTCACAAGTCACTTGCAGAATGTATTTTTATTTTCATAATGGTATTTGGTGCCAAAGTTATGTATCTAGGCTACCTTCTTACCCAGTTTTTGGATCAAGGAATGTAACATAATAATTTTAATATAAACAGAAACAATGTATACTCAAAAATGTAAATCTTTGGGGTAAGAGAAACAGCCAACTCCAAAATAATGTTTTCAATTGTAAAATTCTGGAATTCCTTCTGTTTTCTTTAATTCAAATGAGCCTTACTGAGCGATTTCACAAAGGCCTCTAGAAAACTAATTCAGCAGAGGTAGGGTGCAGGATTGATGGTAATAGAATTAAAGAGGATTTAAAGTATTTTAACATAATAATTGGGTGATGAGTCATGGTATGGGATAGTAGACTGTAATTCTTGTTTTATTCATTCGCTGTCTTCAAAAGTGCAACGTGATTTTTAGGCTACTCATTAAACCAGTATCACAGACCTACCTCCTCACAAACTGTAGAAAAGCGGTTGAGGAACTGTACAGTGTGCACCACAAACTGGTTTAGAAATGCCACCGTTCTTTTCTGTTGAATAGCTGGCACCTGTTTTATGTAAATAAAAAAAAATATGATTCGAACTGGAGGAACGTACACTGTGCAATCTCTTTGAGAATAATGACAGGGTGTTTTGCTGTGTGATAGGAGTCCCGTGAAGTACTGCGAATAGTCATTAACTTGTTTTCCTAAACCGCGGGGGTGGGGTGTCCGAAGACCACAAAGGCTGCGGAAAAGTTTGAGAATGGGCTTTGGATTCACGAGTATGAACTTACTAGTAAAGACAACACACATAAACACACTAAAACACTTGGGGCCGAATAAAATCGATACGGTTAGAGGTCGCAATCGACCCATGTCGCGAGTGAGTCACCGTTGAGCACGCAGATTCGTAACACGGGAAGCGAAGGCTGGGAGAGGTACACTATCCCCTTAAACAGCTCGGGAGGGACCCCTTTTCAAGATGAACTGTGAGACTCTCCCTCCCGAAGCCGGCAGAAGAGAAGCCCGGTGTCAAGTACAGGGTTAGCATCGAGAGATGGGGATCTCCCTGAGAATCGGGCGTCCCTTCCCCATCCTCCTCCCAGGTCGCCGGAAGTTCAACTCCTTCTTTTACAAACCTTGGTCAGGTCTATGCCTGACCCCATGAGAGGAAGCCCGTCCTCATCCATCTCCTCAGAGGGCGGGGGACCCAAGAGGTCACCCACAAACCCCTCCCCGACGTGGCCCGCCCAACCCGGTAATAGTGTTTAAACAAGACCCCCCAAGTCCCCGCCTCCGGGGTCCTTCCCGCCGGAAGGAATATTCTACGCTCGCCAATCACGTGGCGGCTCTCAAAGAGCACGCCCCTCGCATGGCATTCTGGGATTGGTAGTTCTAGGTCCGGTGACGTCAGACGCAGGGGCGCAAGGTGGAGGGAACCGTGGCTGCAGTTCAAGTAGTAAAATCTTAAAAGCGGAGCAAAAAAGAAAAGTAAAAAATTGCCTCTGTTTAAGGTTATCCCTGTTTAGTGCTGTCTGTTCTGTAGATAGCTAGGTCATTCGTTAATCATGTCTGTGTGTGTATAATTTTTTTTAATGCTATTAAATACCAGATACTCTGCTATACATTGCAGGGAATGCAAAATTGATTCAGAGTAAGCCTGCTGTCCTTAATGTCCTGAAGGAGAAGATGAGACTGTTTCCAAAAGATCTTAAAACGTGAAATAAAATGTCAAATGCTACAGGTGAGTCAGAAACCAATGGAAATAACATCCACTTGACATAATCAAAAAGACACCTGGAAAGAACTTTGCATGAGATTTGAAGATCTTAGTTCAGATTTTGTGCAGTTTACCAACTATGCGATGTAGGACAAGTCACCAAACCAAAAGTTGAACGAACCCCTTTTACCAGGTACCAAGCAAGAAGCTCAGTACCGAAAAGAAGAAAATAGTCTCTGCCTTCAAGAAGCTTTTAGCCTAGGGCAGATGTAGAGTCTAGAAGTGCTGCATCTAGGTAGACGTGCAAACAATACTGAGAAAGTTGTGTGCCTGCGTACATGTAGGCGCGCGCACTCCCACACCGATGCAAAATGCTTTAGTACTATAGTTAAAAGGTGCCCCTAAGTCCTCTGAGAAAACCGGAGCAGGTAGCTTTTTAGCAGGTCTTTGAGTGGAGTTAGCCAGGCCGACAATTTCAGAAGGACCTTTGTACAAAGGCGTAGAGGCATGGAATAGTGTGGTATGTAGGAGAAATAGATAACGGTTTGGTTCTTTGAAACACAAAATCCCAGAAATAGATAATGGCAGCAAAGAAGACAGGAATAGAGACAACAACTCATTAAATCCCTTTATGCCAAATTTGATACTATAGTCCATGTTTCTCTAAAGTGTGATCGATGGACCAGCTACATCAATTATTTGGGAATGGGCGATACTTCTTACAATGCACATTCCAGGAACTGACCATAGATAAGCAATCAGGACCTCTGGGGGAAATCTTCATTTTAATTAACCCCCTGCCCCCATTATTATGAATCAAAAAGATCAGAAAGTTATTTCTGTAAGTGATGGAGCCATTAAAAAATTCTGAGCAGGGGAGTGACATGATTTGCATTTGTAATAAAGCCACACAATGCCTAGCACATAGATGTGTAATAAATGTTGGAAACAGGAAAGTTGAGAATAGTATTTATATACATAGAAATGGGAGGTAGAAGTGAGAAAAGATAGGATGAGGGATATGTTTATATATCTTCATGTCTATAATTATATCTGTATAATCTCTTTATATCTATAATTGAATATTTCATTGTTTTTCTATTGAGTACCTTCCATGTTCTAACTACTGTACTAATGCCACAACTATAAGTAAAAAAACATTGTGACAATTCTAGGCAACTGTCCTTTGTTTTTTTGCCTTGATAAAGTCCACATGAGTAGTTATTTTTCCTTTAGGCTAATCCTTGCTTGGGACAAGGCTTATCTTTTTTCTTTTTTAATGATTCCTCAATTAGTACTAGCTGCTCTACTTTTCAATGAAAATTAATCATTTTAATACACAGTTTTGAGGACTGTGATCTAGAATGATCTAAGATGGAGCCAGTCATTGAAGAGAGCCATCCATCTACCCATTCATCCAACAGATATCCCCTACTACGTCCCTCCAAATAAATGCTTCCATAGCATTCTCTTCTTCACTTCATCTTAGTACAGATTATATTTGCCTATTTGTCTGAATGCCTACTACACTACTTTACTAATTTAGAGCAGAGATTCTTCATTGTTCACTATCAAGGCCCTAGCCCAATGTCTGACCTATAGTAAACCCTCAATAAGTATTTATTGAATGACATTGGAGCCTAATGACCCTTGTGCTTCCACAGCTACTTGATCTTCTACAAACCCTTGATTTAAGTGGGACTCACAATTCTGGGTAAACTCTTTCGACTAGCTTCCCTGAGCAGAATCCCCAACCAATTAGTCTAGAGCCTAGTGTTCCTGTCCAGAGTTAGGAGAAGCTCCCAGCCAGAGGAGAAAGACAAAACCAAATTAGACAGTCACTTCATGGTTATGTATGTTATCTGTTATACAAATATAATAGAATTATAGAAACATGAACTTGTTCTCAGTTGGCCAATTGACAAACATTTGTCTTTCAAAGTGGTTTGGTTTCTTAAAAAAAAAAAAGGAGACAAATATAATGCTAGAAGATGCGATTCCTAGTTAATAGGAAGAAGAGCAACAGTTTTTCTTTGCCTCCTGGGATCCTTGATCATTAATCATTTCTAGCTCCTGACAGCAGTCCATTCACAATTTAATAACTGAATTTCTAAGACTGTTAAAAACAATCTATAGCTATAAGTCTTGACCAACTGCCAGAAATTCTCTGAAATATGTACTCTTTCCTCCAGGCTTTCTCTTATTGGAAATGTATTAGATTTTATTTACTGTAGTGAATTTTGGATGCAAAATAAGTAGATTGTAATGGATACTGATTTCAAAGGGCAGAGACTATATATGCCACTTGCATATATCCATTCAATAAAAAAGTCTTAAGAATTTTTTAATAATGATCTTGGTTTTCATAGCAGATTACTAGGAAATAAGTTAATTTTATCATGGATAAGTTCTTAGGTGGGGTAAATGATGAGAAATGTGTTCCTGGTTTTCTTTTGTGTTTTTTCCTGCTCTGCTTTAGGATGGAACAGTTAGAGGGGTATGATGTTGGTTCATAATAGTAGGGAAAAAAAATTAAATGTCCCCTATTCCTGCCCTACCCTTCAGGAATTATATCAATGGTCTATTAGTACTGCGTTAAGTGAAAGAATTCTAGCCTAGTTCTTTCCTTTGTGTTAAGAAGTTTCAAGTTACTTCTTCTAATTGTTCTGGCTTTTGGAATGTCACTCAGAAAGTTGGATCGTAGACTTATATCCTCTAGACAGGAAACTGGATTCCTCTCCAGAAAGGTGACTACTTCAAGAGAAGAGATCTAAAGATATTTACAGTTAGGGGGTCCCTAATAAAACAGCAGGTAGCCTAATGATTCTGCTTGCTTTGGGGGATTGGGAAAAGGTCTCAGTTGCATTTGTACCCATGGGTTTTAATACATGCAAGTGACTAAGAGACAACAAAGAGAGGTTAATACCCTTGAAAGAATTTGTTTCTTACATTTCCCAAGAGAAGAGGACATGCCGTGCCACAATGGGCCATAGCGGAAACACTAGATTTTGGTTTGGAGGCAGACAGAAGCAGGAGCTAGGGGAAAGCCTAGGCCAGAGTCTTTATTGGGGTTTCTGTAGGAAGGGCAAGGCAGGGCAGAGGAAACAGCTGAAGATTGGTAATGTGAATGACTGTGGCAGGCTTTGGTGTATGAAGTTACATAAGGTGATTGAGGGTAGAGATACCCCTTGCTTTTCAAAGTTCGTTATTGCCACTTCACTTTTACCAAAGAGCTACTTTAGTACCTGTTTTCACTAACTGAAATAAATCCAAAGAATATTTTCACTTTTACAAAAAAAGGCGAAAAGGGAAAATAGTGTTCAGTGTTCGTTTCGCGGGGAGATATTATAGAGGCAGCACCCACACAAGCAGCGAGAATGATCCCACCAAGCTGACACTCAGCATCGTAGCATCAAGCCGCCACAGCTTTGAACTGTATCTGTGAGCATCTGTGCTTCATCTCAATTATTTTGTGTGCAAGTTAGCAAGATGTGTTCAAAGGTATCAGAATAGCCTCAGAGAGCTCCTAAGGGTGTTATGCTGAGCGTAAAACTGGACATAATCAAACCCTTCGATCATTGTGAACAAAACACATTGTGTGCGAAATAAATGAATGAATGAATGAATGAATGAATACATTGCGTGTGCATTGAATTTTGGGCCTCAGAACCTTCAAAAAATTTTCCCATATAAATTAATAGCACTTGCTTCTTCCCTTTATGCCATTTCAGCTCATGAATGACTGCATAGAAACGCTCTGCTTTCCCTTGGTGGGGGAAGGGGTCTGCAATGGGCTCAGGATTGGTTGGTTTGCCTATAAAAAACATGCTTCCAAGTAAGTTGTTTATCTTTAAGAATTAATTAGCTGCAGGAGAGGTAGTATCTCCCAGGGTCTATATGACCACAAATGCCAGAGCTTCAGGAATACAGAAAAGAAAATATAGTTAATATAAATGGCCCCATGATAAATGAATGCTAAAAAGGCTCTTAATTGCATCTAAGAAAACACAGAACACTCACCTTTCATGTGGCCTTTCAGGTAATCGTTTCAGCAAGGCAACTCTATCCTGAGTCTAGGGTCTCATTCATTTTCTCAAGAAGTGATCCCGATACAGGCAGGACAGGGCAAATTCCCCCAAGTAGGAGGAACTCAAGCCCTGCACTGAGAGTTCTTGTCTGTGTTCAAGAAATAATTCAAATGCATGCCAGAGTCAGAGTCAAAAGGAAAGTTTATTAGAGAAGGGGTAATGCTCCATAGACACAGCGTGGTCCCCTCAGAGGCAGAGAGAGGGAGCCTGAGAGAGACTCAGAGGGACAGAGAGACAGAGACACTGAGAGAGACCAAGAGAAGACATTGAGGGACCTAGAGAAAGACACAGAGGGACTGAGAGACACTGAGAGGGCCCTTGAGTGTTCAGGAAATTCAGTTTATATAGCATTCTTAGTTTCTGTGAATTATGAAGACTTTGTTTCCCCATTTTCCTATGATAGTGTGGATATACAGTGAGAAAGGATGAGTATGTAGCATGATAGGTAAGAATATATAGCTTGAAAGGCCTGCTGGCAGTTCCTAGCCTGTACTCCTTAGGTTCCTCATGATTTTAGCGATAGGGAATGAATGATTTTATTTTGTGTAGGACTCTGTTTTCCCCTCACGGTGTGGAGAAATAGTTTGTTAGCAATCCCAGCAGAAATCGTCCTTTGTTCTGCAGGTTTCCTCAAGGTCTGGCTGCAGGGCTGATCAGCATATTGCAGTCTCTGACATAGCTTGATTTAACATTTTAGTTCTCTGGCTTCCTCTCTGCATTAATCAGAGGGGAAGGAGTAGCTCTGCCTGGCTATGCAGCCCAGGGGGAGAACATTTTGAGATGGAAATTTAAACATTCTTCATCCAGACTCTCCATCTTATCTCCTGTATCAGTAACCCCTGAAACACGCCACCCTCTTCAGAGGAACCAATGCCCTGAGAAATCCAAGTGTCTTAGCTTTCCTACCTTAGAAGGTGATGCCATTTCTCTTCTTTTAATCCTTATAACACTTTGCTTTCATCACTCGTTTGATACCTAGTACATGCTACCCTATCTTTTTGTGACCACATCGTATTGCCAACCTTTGTAATTTCTATTTTGGTCAGAGGCCAGTTTCCATTTCTTTATATTCCTTTACAACTATTACAGAGCCATGCACACGATAGACAGTTAATAGCTAGCTTATTTTTAAGTTAAGGAGTTAGTATAAAAGTGAAATATTTATCATGGAAAATGGAGTAAAGAAAAAAAGCACACGAGGAAAAAAAATATCACCCATGGTCACTCTTCTTAGGACTAACCATTACCATTTTTGTAGAGCCAAGATATTTTATCTTGAATTCACGAAGTCAGATTTTTCTCTCATTGGTGGGGGTATGAGAGGTAGGTCTCAGTCATGTCTTTTCCTTAACTTTGTACACCTTCTATAGCACTGTCCTCTTCATAGAATAACCTCCATTTATTTAAAAAAAGAACCCCCCCCTCCCCCAGCAAATGATGCCACTATCAGCTGCTTCTAATTAACCTCCCCTGGCTGTTTCAGTAAATGACTCAGCACCTGGACTTCTTAGAGCGGTCAGGTTTTTTTGAATCAACCACATAAAATCACTCAACACTATTCTGGAAGTTCAACATCAACATTTCTTCCTGTTGCCTTGTTTCTAGAGTCCAAAATGGTCATGTTAGAACCTTTGCTACTACCCTTTAAAAAATGACTGGGCCAGAAGGTGTGAGCCAGTCAGTCTAGGAAAGCGATTCATAATATTTTCCAGTATGAGAAGCCCTTTTTAAATGAAAAAAAAAAAATGTGAGGAACCCCAGATGATTGTGGTTGGATATTTAATATTCATTGAATGAACACACACACATTGAAGACTTAAAATGAGAATATTAAATGGAAATAGTGAACTATATTGGGATATCCATCTTAAAATCCCAAATTTTTATTCAAAGATAGTATTTCACTCCCTTTTAGTTCTTGAGCTATGTTCTATTAGATTTCCCATAATATATCCTGCTTTAGAAAGTCTTGCCTCTTATATAAGACATAGGCGGGAATGGTTTAAGTATTTTGGCTTTCATCTGAACTTGAGCCAAACCTGGGGTTACATAATAGATATCAAGATGACAGGCACACCTTGATAGATGTGGGAACTTTTAAATCCTCTCAAAATTCCTGAATGAGTTCTTCAGAATTAACTCTCTGAATTGAAAGTAAGTGTTCTTTTATTATTATTTTTATGCCTATAGCACCTGCTCTTCCTAGGTGGTCTCCCATACCAAGTACTAACCAGGACCGACTGTGCTTAGCTTCCAAGATCAGACATTGGGCTTGTTCAGGGTGCTATGGCCGTAGACCATGGATTGTGGATCCACAGGGAAATGAACCCAGGGCCTTTTGAGTGTAAAGCAGACATGCTAACCACTACACCATGGAACCACGTCCAGGAGTAAGGGTTCTTTGGTGAGCTCACTCCTCCTACTACTTGATGGTATTTCAGGGAAGAAGCTGATTGCAAAACATCTGAAGTCAGTATCTGCTAGGATTATGTGAGGAAGTTTGATTTTGGAGTGATCTATAATCTCTCAGGAGGTCATATAATCTCTCAGGAGGTCATAGCTTCAAAGGAAAAAGAGGATTTTGATAGTTTTAATAGGTATATAACATTGAGAAACTCTTGCAATAATTCTATTCTCCCAGTTATTTGTTATCAATAAGTTGGGAAGCAATGAGCGAGGGTTTTGTAAAAATTATAAACACATGTGAACACATCTTAGTTATCTGGCAGGTGAATGGAACGATGAGAAAAGGAATAGGTCAAAAACACCAAAAAAAAAAAAAAAAAAAATTCCAGAATTGTTCCATGGCTTGGGGCTTAAAGTATTTGTGGGGTGAGATCTCTGATGCAGCTGTATATATGACCAGATCATACACTTGCTCAAAATCAAGCACCAGGGAAATCTTATTAGAGCTCCATAGATTTCAGTGATGGTTACACACACAGATGTTGTCCTTGGTACAGGAAGTTTGGAGAGAGATGCATCATTGGCTGTTCACAACACAGCTTGAGGCGCTAGTGTCCAATGCTCAAGAGAATTAGCCCTACAGAACATTTGGCAAGGTATATAAAACTCCAGAGAGTCTAAATCTTAAAGAAAAAAATATTTTTTTTCATAGGCTGGAAACCAAACTGAGCAATTATACAATAATTATAATGAGTTATTTTATCTCTAATAAATAGCTACCTAGTTTTCATACTGGTAGAAGAAAGAACTAGCTATTAACCAAGGAAACATTAAATTAAGAAAAGATGGAAGAAAGAAGTTCTTTAAAAAATAACATATTGGTCTGGTTTAAACTTAAAGTCAACTAAGAAAGTCATTTCTTACAATTATAGTCTAAGTAAAAATGAACCAAAATGAATAAATTTGTTTAGGGAGTCTATCTTCTTTATTGCTGTGGCATAATTTATCACTAGTTGCCTCTGGCTTACTTTAGGGGTTCGTTGTCTGGGGCTTATTTCCTTTAAACACTGTCTCAAAAATAGAGATTTCCTAAAACAGTATTAGAAAGCTCTTACTTGAGATGGTTGCAGAGATTAACCTTAATTTCAACTAGAGTCTAATCTTCTCTGGATTTGGCTCAATGATAGGACAGCTGTGTTTATAAAAAAAAGATCAAAGTTTTGTGTTTAACCACCATTAGAAGCAAAGATACCAGCAGCATTTATTGCCTTTTACTACAAACTAAGGAAATAGGCTCTGAACTCAATACAGCACTAAAAATGCAGTTGGTAGAAATGCTTATTTCATACGCCTTTAAATCTATTGAGTTACTCAAATTGTTTGCAAAGGCTGAGAAACCTGGTGGCCTCCCCTTCAACTTAGTGTTGTTCATATGGATTTTATAAATTTTTATGTAAGTGTTACAAGTCCCAAGGTTGAATATTGTTAAAAATTAGTTGAGAAGGCAAATAGCTATATAACAGACATAAGTTAAACAGAAATAAGCTGATACTAAGAAATTTCCAGGCAAATGTAACTTGATCCTACATAAGGGCAACAGTTGTTTTTACTAAGGTAGTTCAAAGAACAGCTGAAAAGGTCAGAAAGTAGATTCAATGCTTTTGTATTACATTTCCCATTAAGGCTGTGTCCATGCATACAAAAGAAATTGGTTCTGCTGAGTTTGAGTAATGGTTATGTCATCTAATGTGTATTCATTTTTCCTTTAGTGAAATGAGATCCTCAAAGCTGACATCCTAATTATTTTGTTGTTACTGTGTTTAGTTAATAAACAGTTGCTATACATTAAAGTCACGTTAATATTAAGAAAAGTACCTATTTTTTTAAAGGGCATATTTCTTTAAATATATAATTAGAAACGAATGTTAGCTGTTTTGAAAATCTTTTCCAATGCCCGTTAAAATAAATGTTTTTGAATCAGCAAGGTGTTAGATTAAAGAAACAGAGTGTTCTCTCCTGTTCCTGTTCCTGAGGACACTGACAGCTTGATAATGATATACTGGAACAGAATGCTGCTTCTGAGGACCTGACCAAGCTCTCATGAGGAAAATGTGGAAATGGACCATCCTAATGGTAATTTTTATTTGTAAATTTTATTTGAGTTCAGAATTAAGGCTATTACTGGTATGGCATACAGTTGGGTTAAATTGCGTTTAACTTTTTGAGCTACAGAAAAACATGGGAAATAATCTGGAACAAATACTTTTTCTCTCCTCAGAAATTAGCGTTGGGCACAATACTGTCTCATAACTTCCCAATCAGCATTTCTGGGATAATGTCAGATTTTGGACAATTACAAAAAACCAGACACAAATGTGCAAACCAGATTTCAGTTTCTTCTCCACTGACATGAGATTTAAAACAGCAACAGGAACATTTCTAGGTCAGTGTCAGTATGTAGTTGCAAATTACCAAAGAAACAAATTGGAGTGCACGGGTGTGCAATTTTGAGTTTTGGCATGGGAGAGACATCGAAATATTCGCAATGTACAAGCCAAATCATAAAATAAAATGGGATGTATGATCCCATCATTTTGTAAGAGAAGGATTTAGTTATGACATCTTGCAGATTTGTGATATCCTGACTTTTGCTTCAACAGTCCTAAATAATACAAGTTTTAGAACATCTATACAACTTTTTTTTTTCTCTTCACAATGTAAGTGAAGCAATCTTGAGGAAAACTTAACTTCAACAAAAGAAAAACCATCTTAGACATATTTATAAACATGGAAAAACTAAAACTAACTGGGACACACATAGGCACACACACAATCAGATCTCATGTTATTTAGCAGGATTAGAAGTGATGACCAATAACTAATTCCCCATTAAACATTTCTTCCTGCCTTAGTCTAATTTAAACATAGTTTACTAAGAATAAAGTTTACTAATGAAATAGAATATCATTACACTATTAAAAGTAATTGAATACACTAAAGTTTAACAACAAAGTATACATTGTAAAATGGTTGCATAGCCTTGTATGTAAGATCTAAAGAAAGAAAAGGTTACAGTTCTCAGTGCTTACTCAGGATAAAATGTATACCATTCCTGAAAATAAGAGGTAAAGATATCCCTCTCATTTTTTGAGAATGTCTTACCTCATAGTCACCATATTAATTTCCACCATTTTTTCTCTTCAGGGGAACATTATCTGTCTCTCTTTGGCACAACTATTTACACAACCACCATGAGTTATCCCAAGACAGCTTCCCTTAACACGTAATAGTTCTATTGAGTAATTTCATCAGACAATTTTCATATTTGGGTAAGCCCTTATTCCAGAAAACCTATATCCTAGACAGCCAAATACCCAAGCCCAATATACTCACCTCTTCAATCTCCATCCCTAAACATAACCCACTCAATTCCTAAGTCAACTTTACTAAGTGCAAGAAAATTTTCAAATATATTGGTTCAATTTGTCATTTCAGGACGTATCCCTTATTATCAGGATATGTCCTGAAATGACAAATTCTTTGGCCCATTCTGATGTTTTTATGGTTCTCTGTTGCATCGCAGAAACTATTAAAGGGAACCATGTCAAAATTCTCTGCCCTTTGCTTTTTTTAAGTTCAAAATCTGTTTATAAAGGGGTAAGGGAAGCTATTTCTATTATTTGGTAGTAATATTTTACTGTATTATATAATATGGAAATTGCTGTAATTTTTCATCTGTACTTTAAAACATATAACAATTTATACCAAACATTTACATTATAAAACTTTCTTAAAGTTTTTAAAATTACCTGCAACATTTCCCTTTCTTAAAGATAATTTTCTTGATTCCCTCAGATACTTATAAGACATCCCATGAATAGAAAACTTGAGTCAAAAATATTTATTGGGAAGGGGGAGGAAGGTGGGTAAAAGAGGTCAAATATGTGGTGACAGAGAGAAATCTAACTATGGGCAGTGAACACACAATGCAATATATATATATATATATATTACTGTTGAATTGTACACTTGCAACTTATGGATTTTGTTAACCAATGTCACCATAATAATAAAGTTAGTGATGGATTTTGTTAACCAATGTCACCATAAAAATAAAGTTAGTTACAAAATAAAAAAATTATTGGCATTATTAAAAATAAACTTCCAATTTCTCAAAAATAAGAACTATACATCTCTGAAATAAAAATACCTACAAATCTCTGAACCGTGTGGCAGACACTTGTTAGGTATTTTTAATCACCTTTACTTAATCCTCACAGTATCTCTATGAGACAGTGATTCCTATCTCTATTTTACAAGAGGAAATGCAGCTTTAGAGATGGCATTAACTCACAGAAATGCAGAGTTTGTAGACATTTATTTAACTCTATACCTATTGACAAGCAGAACCCTTAGCTTATACTCCTCTGATTACATTACAATGCACCATTAGAAACATGATATGGCTGCCTTACATAATGATTTCAGTGAGCTTTGAGACTGAGAACACAGTTCTAGTGCCACTGGATGTCATCTCAAAAGCATTTAAATTTCTTGATTAAGAATGGTGAAGATTTATAAAAGGTAGAGGCTGTTAAAAGTATTGAATAAGTCATTTTTCAAGGTAAGCTTTATCCCATACACCAGATGTTCTAAGAATGCTGAGACATCCAGTCAAAAGGAATTTGCACAGTAAACAGGGTTGACTAACATAATCAGTCACAATTTTAAGAAACTGAAAATCATTTTTATATTAAATTGAATAATGATCCTTTACAATTCCTGAAGAAGTTGTAAGACTCCTACACATAATAGATTACTAAAAAAATGCATATACCCACATATACATATTCAGCTACTTCCAGAGTAACAGTGAAAGGAGACCTTTTTCTCCTTTTGTAAATGTTTGTGTCCCTGAGAACTAGGGAAACAGCGTATAATTAAGGTATAGAAGATGGGATATACTTTGGAAAGTGTATCCCAAAAAGTTTGTACTTTTGATAAAATCAAAAGCAGTTTCTTTAGTCATCTCTTTTCTAGAGCTGCTGAGTTATAGTCAAGAGATGATTAAAGCGCGCGCGCGCACACACACACACACACACACACGCACACATAGAACAGAGTAGGAATATAATTTTTCAAACCATCAATCTTTTATTTAACAAAAACAAATGGGACATTTCTAGAGCTTACAGTATATTTAATATAAAAATAAGGAATTCTACCAAATATGTACTAAAAATACAAAGTTTATGGATCTAAGGTATCCAGAAAATTTATTTTACATTTCAGTCACCCAAAACAACAGCTTGTGGTCTCCTCCAATTGCACATAGTGGGAGAGTTCTATGCCAGGAAAGGCCAGATCCAACTGGAACAGAACCAATGAGGATGGGCTACAAAACAGGTGAAGAATTAAAGAAGCTCAATAAATCATCCAAGTTAATAAACAAAAACAACCCTTCGAAAATAAGAAATGTTTTGAAACACTGTCTATTTATAGGAGAAACCTCATAGGTGAAATAAGCATTATTTGTTTGCAGCTGGCTGAAATGAAGTATATAAGTAATCTATGAAAAACTGGTACAGCCCAGGCTCAAATATTTTTGCAGTCTAAACCAAGCAAGCAAGCAAAATTATTATATTTAAATGGAGGAAGTATAACAGAAGAAATAAAATGCTTCTTATATGAATATTGATAAAAAGTCTATTACCTCTAGTGATTTAAACAACTGGCTATGACCAAAAAAGTAGAAAACATAAAATTAAAAATATATATGCCATAAAACATCTCCACATTACCTGAGGGTGTCCTAAATGATGGATTTGAAACTGGCTTGCCATTTTGCCAGGATAACCAGTGGTTGCAAACAAGTTTTCATTAATTGTGGACCACCTAAGAAAAAACAAAAGATAAACATAAGCATAGTATCTTATTGATAACTACAAGCTTTTCTGAAACAGGTTATTTGTTTTTGTACAAAAATAATAATTTTATAACCCTAAATTTGATAATATGGCTTGACAATTAGACTGGGAATTCCAGGGAAGTCAATTTCATTTTCTCATTCTGTAAATATTAAGTATTTACTGTGTGCCTCTTTGTTAAGTTCCAAAGTTACACAAGGTTAACAATTCCCTTCTTATTACCAAAAGGCTGACAGTATGGTAGGAGATACAAGAAGGCATCAGGCAGATACAAAGTATTTCACAGTATAATACATTAAAAAAACACTTTTAATGTTCTTATTGACATTTGTTATAAGTTAACGATAAACTCATGTGTTTAAACTCCTTGGGATGATACAAACACCCAGAATATATAGATAGCTGAATATTTACGTTTCAGGGCAACCTAGATATTGGAATATAATGAGTCAATGAATCAGTGAGTGTTAATGGAGCTCCAGCGACATGCTCAACATTATAGTAAGTGCAGTAGTGTGCTTGCTTCGGCAGCACGGATCCTAAAACTGGAAAATATAGTAGAGGAGATATAAGAAAAAGAAAGGATTCCTTGACAAAAAAAAAAAAAGTATGGCAGACATTATTATTTGCTTGTCCAACAGCTATTCAACCTCTTTCCTTTGCTAACTGAACCCCAACTACATTCTGGCACAGTGTGTCAGCCCCCAAGGTATGAGACACAATTGGTTCAAGGCAAGGATAGCAATCCCCAATGAAAAGGGAGTGCTCTTTCCTCTCCTCTTTGGACAATGTGATATGAAGCTATGATGCCTGGAACTCTGGTAGTCAGTCGTCTTACGACTATGAAGCAACAAGTTCAAAGTCTCGCCATTGAGCAGGCAGAGGGAAAGGTTTGAACTCCTGATAACACTAATGAGCTACTAAACCAAGCCTGAGATTGCTTCCTCCAGATTTCTTGTTAAGTACCATAGTTCATTGATTTTAAAATGTATACTTACATCTCTGAAATCAGTATACATTTTATAATTCATGGCATTCTTACATTTAGTTGAATACATTTTTTTCTTAGGAGTATATAAAATAATGGTGTCTCCAAGTTCTACAATTTTATTGGGGATATTTTAGATTGGTATAATATAGCATATAATAAATGTTGTACCGGTTTTAGTGTCTGTTAGTAAGTTTTCCTAGTACTCGAAACTGAAAGCATCCTAAACGTTATACAATGCAATGTTGTGCAAAAATAAGATGAAGAACAAGGTAGACGTGTATGTTAATTTAAGCAAAAAAGAGCAAATTACATATATATAATATCAAGCAAGTTCTCATTTAAAGCACAAAAATGAAATGTATTTGTGTAAAACATGGGTCCTACATTTTATATCTTTATCAGAACGAAAAATTAAAAAGCATATGCTCCAAATTGTTAGGGTGGTACTGGAGTGGCAACATGTTTTGTGTTTTAAAAAAATTTTAAAAAAGAATATTGAAAAACCAAATCACTCCCCTGTCTAAACCAAAAGACAAAAACAAAAACTTAATTAAGAAAGGAAAACAGCCATTTATAAAGAATCATAAAAAAAAATAAGACCCCCAAACACACACACACACACAAGCAAACAATCAGGGCAAAGGAGAGGATTGGGAAAGTATTCTAGATGGTGACACAGCATGAACAAAATAACCAAACTCAAAAAATCAAATTATAGCTCCAACAAAAACGGTACATTACTTGAATAAGCAGGCTCGATCCATGTGGACAGGTCTCTTTTCTTGAGGGTAACTAAAAGATAATATTTTGGATTTTATGAATTATGTGCTTGTCTCAAGTAGAAGAACTTAAATTAAGGTTTAAAACCTGTTTTCTTTTTAAAAGAAACAATGCCCAACATATTTAAACTGTGACAAAATTCCAAATAAGCATGGGATTAAAATAGATGAAATGTGATAAAGACAGAAACATGATTTAGAACTATTACAGAACACCATCATTCAAGAGGGTCAGTGTTTTTCTTCTTCTTTTTTTTTTTAACATTGCTCAGATCAAAGATTTCCTCCTCTGCATTTTTCTTTCAGGATTACTATCAAAATAAATCTGCAAAGCACAGATGCCCACCTCTGTTCTGTAAAAACCCACATCTCTGGCCCTTCTATAGGAGACACTTGTTTTTGCTCTACAGTGAGGGCGACGTATACAAAAATGGCTCAGTGGGTCATGGAGCAATAGTGACTGATTATTTTAGTAAGCAATAGATAAACATATTAAGGAAGTACCTGGACCGAGTAATATCCCAAATTAACCAATCATTCCCTGCAACAGCTCCAACTTTGAAGGTGTTTTTTAAGCACCAGTGTGCTGACATTAATGGCATCTGTTCTGATTCAAGAGATAAAATAGCCTGTTGGGCCAAAAGATCATAAAATCGTATTGTTCCATTCTTCTCTGCAACCATCAGCTGTAAGACAGAAAAATAAAGAAAATTCAACTACCTAATTCACTAGCCGATCTGAGAATTAGGCAGAGATTCAATTTATACAGGATTGAGCTTTGAACATGAGTGAACTGCGTGGCCACTTATAGGAGGATTTTTTCCAATAAATATACAATTGACTCTCCATATCCCCAGGTTTTGCATCCATGGATTCAAACAACAGACCAGCAGTAAGACCTCAACAAGTTTAAACACTTTTCATCTCAGTCTCCTCTTCTGAACCCAGGTCTGAACCCAGGTCTTGAACCCAGGTCTGTCTAACTACGATGCTAGATTGTGAAGATTGAAGAGTGAGTGGTCTGGTGTGTAATTATGGTTAAGTAATTTGCTCAGCTCTAGCAAAAACCAAATTACATAACCAAGGGTGAGGAAGGACTGGAAGTGGGAGGAGACCAAGGAAAACTTATCAGGACCTACTAAAAATACTGGAGATTTTCAACCTGACTCAAAATCTTGAGGAGATCGGGTATAATTTATGGACTATGGAAGGGCCAAGTCTATCAGGGCCCAGGTTCTAAACGAAGAGGGGCAATAAAGCACGGTGGGTTAAAGTGTACAACCTGGGTAGCCACACTGCCTGGGTAAGTCCTAGCTCTGCCCTCAGGAGCTATCTAATCTTGAGCAAATAACCTCTCAGTGCCTCAGGTCCTCGTTAGTAAAAACAAGGCTAATAACATTACCTACTTCATAGGACTCCTGGGAGACAGTATGAGTTAACACACGTAAAGCACTTAGAACTGTATTAGTACAAAATAAGCACTCAGACAACATTAGCTATTATAGGTTGAAGTCAGACTGAAAGCTCAGCTCTAGCAAAAAAATCTGCTTCTTATTTACTATTTCTAAAACTGTCCTCAATTGTGACAATAGATTTTTTGGGAGGGGGGGTGGGGGGTTAAAGCAGAGTAAAAGACTTAAGTTTGGGAACTGCTGGATCTAAAAATGTTATAGGAGAATTTTTCCTTTAGGACTTCTCAGAACCATAAACAGTAATATGCACTGAATTTTCATGGAGGAAATATCGTAAGTAGCACAGAACCAGACTGAGATCAGATCTGTGACTGTGTGATCTTGGGCAAATTACTTAACCATCTGGTGCTTCAGTTTTCTTATCTATGAAATGGGTAATGCTACCAAGCTCAGAGTGTTCTGTGAGGACTACATGTGAGAACACATGTCAAATACTGTGCACAGTTCCTGGCATGGAGAAAGCATTCAACAACTGTGGACGACTACACCTCATTTCCTTTAGGCTCTCTAACCTTTTTCCTTAGGGCCAGAGTCTGAAGGTCCTCAGACCCATCTCTCTGATCCCAAGACATGTTAAACTCTTGGTTCTGTTATTATTGCCTCTTGAAATCCTAGCTTCATTGGATTTAAGAGTTTAGTTTCTGGAGAACTTTTGATTTTTGTATCTTTTACTATTAAATGCTAGAATTTGCTTTGTGCTTTATATATTAAATGACACTTGTGTAGTTTATATCTCATATGATTTTCATAAAAATTCTATGAGATAGGTAATCTTTTCTGGCTGCCTCATTTTTAGAACCAAGCATAACAGAGCAAAAATTCTGGGCTGATCTGATAGAGTAGACCACTGAGAACCACTAGATTGTGTTAGTAGTAACAATAACATCAATAATGACAAACAGCTAAAGGTGGCTGACTGATTATTATTCTCTTTTAAAGATTTTATCAATGTTTACTCATTTCTGGTTCATGAGCTTCCACTTTACGAGATGAGAAAAGTAAAAGCAGTGTTTGAGAGCTTTTGTAACTTGCCAGAGATCACACACTTAGTAAGTAGTGAACTGGGATGTGACTCTAGGCAGTTAACTCAAGAGTCCATACTCTTAATCACTTTTGTGTCATCTTTCTGTATTTTAGGTTTTTAAGTTTAGTATTGACATGTTGAAACTCGTATTTTAAGATCAGTCTAACTAAAGCAGGCAAGAACAATCAAAGAGTGGACAGCCAAAAGATTTTAGAAAGCTAAGGCTTACCAAGAGCTACTTGTGAGAACAGAAAAGTGAAGAATGCCCCTTAATGATAGAGAGGAATGTATTCTAGTTAACAGTGAAGGAAAAGTTAAGGGACCTAAAAAAGTTTGTGTTATAGGGAAGGAAGATATCAAAGCTAAGTTTAGGATTCTGGGTTTACGTGACTTAGAGCAGGGACTCACAAACAAAAAAAAGAGATGGGATGGGGTGGGATTTTAATGATATCTAGAAGAAAAACAGAAATTAAAGCATATGGGAGAAATGGATCTGAAATAACTACAAATTAAGAATTAGATAAGTTTTGGGATAGAGGTTGTAATAAATATTCTCATTCCTCATCTAGGTCACAGTTTTTAAAAAGTAGCATAATGTATTTATACAGGGCAATATGAATATTTTGGTAGAATCCCTGATTATGCTTCAAGTAGATTCACTGCTATAGGGGAGAAATCTAGCTATAAAACAAAATTTAGGACCGGGTTCAGAAATTATACTTATACACGGAAATAATCCCTATGTATGTAACATGAATAAATTAGAAAACTTCTCTCATGCAAATATATAGAGTATAATTCTACTGATGAAAAATCCAATAGGCCTAAAACAAGTTGCCATGGAATCCCAGGGCTCAGAGAACTTACATAGTCTGGGGCACCTCAACTCAGGACTACTTCCTCTGTAGAGGCTGTGAGCATATCTGATTAATCCTTCATTATGTTATTCTTCTACTTACCAGATTTTTTGATTCTAATACTTAAGGTCTATGTTGCTATATGTGCATGTTTTTCTCTTTTATAAGCCAGTGTGTAACATAAGGGCAAGGACTTAATTCATTATTTTACACTCCCTTACAATAAAGTGTACAGTGTGAGAACTACCCCTTCCAACAATTCACAAATACAAGGTAAAAGAAGAGTTGACAGAGGAGAAAGAAAAAGAGAAGATACATGGAAAGATGCTCAAGAGGACATAAATAATGCAGCTTTAAAGACAGAATGAGCAAGGTTTCAAGAAAGAAGTGAGCAAAAGTATAAAAAGCTGCCTTGAGATTAAGAATGGAAAAAAAGCCCATCGGACTTGTTAAAAACATCACCAATGACTTCTGAGACAGTAGTGGAGACCGAATGAGATTATAGAGTTAGACCAAGGATTGGGGAAAGATGAAGTGAAAGGTTCAAGCATTTAGAAATAGAAGGTGTGAAGAAAATAGATTAAAATTAAAAAGGGGAGACAGAAGAATGTACTGGTTAAGAGCAAGAAGTATGCGGCAGGCTGCTTGGGTTTAAATGCCAATTTTTTCAGTTAGCTAGCAGCTGTGTGATCTTGGGCACGTTATTTAGCTTCTCTAAGCTTTGATTTCCTTAGCTATAGAATGAGGATCATCATAGTACCTATCTCATAAGGCTGTCATGAGGATTAAATGAGCCAACATATGAAATGCTGACAATGGGCCAAGCGTATGCAAGTACTTTATGTTTGCTATGATGAATGAAGCTTTTCTTTTTGTGCAAGTGTGAGGGCAGAAGAGTCAGTGGAGAAGTATGAAGACATTAGAGGCCTATGAACACAGGATGCCTAAGGAACTGGCATCTGCTCTAAAGAATTTAAGGATTAACT
>NW_006437736.1:7160655-7164314 GCF_000325575.1 Pteropus alecto | reverse complement strand
ATGAGTGATGCCCAAGAGAAGGTACTGGAGGATGAGAGAACTCTTGTCGAATGGTTTCCATCTTCTCAATGAAATTAGTTAAGGTCAAGTGGTATTTTTAGAATTTCAGAAAGCTCTACTTTGAATAGGAATTGAATATCACTGCAGCTAGGTAAAATCTGCCTTATGCCTCTGATGTTTTCTGTTTATACACTATGGCTCAGAAGCATGGATTTAACTTTTTTTTTCTCTTTTATAGCCTGGGCATCAGTTTTTAGATTGCAATTTACCAAGGCAGGGAAAGTGTACTCTGAATAACTGCCATTTATGGATGATGGTTGTTAAATAAAAATTATAGCTTTTAAGGTAGAGATTTCTAGATGAATCTAAATACATATGTGACAATTAGAGTCTCTGAGGTGAAAGTCATTGATTTCTTCTCCTCCATATTACATATGTATATGTTTTTTTCAGTTTGATAAAAGAAAGCTAAATTATAAATAACAACCTTAAAAGTTTCCTCGGGATGCCAACACACACTCATTCCAGGGGAATGAAGAACAAAATGAGATGTCTGTAGTCCTTCCAAGTTCCAAATCCTATGAAAAGAATAGGAGCATGATTTTAAATATTTGATATATCACTACTAAAAAAAGAAAATTTCCATGAATTTACTCAATGCTATTAACTAAAGATTAAATGGTAGACATCTGTACTTAAAGTATGTATTTTAAAGAAAATTAGAACATAATTATTTTAGACAGTGTGAAAGAGGTATGAAGAACTTAATTTTTACCATATGTAATCATGGAAAAACTGTCACATACATTTTCTAATTAGTTTAACACAACAACACAATAACCAAATTCAATTATTCATATACTCCTTATTTTGTGGGCAGAATCTTAAACTTATCTGGTTGTATTCCTACATCAAAAGTCATTTCAATTAGCAGTAATTTCTACTAGGGGAGCAAACCCTCCCCCATCCACACACACCAGTGCTTCCATTTTCAAAATAACATATAAAGAAGCTAGTATGAGCTGATGTGAATTTAGGGAGACAGTGATATTCCATAGTTGCTTATTCCTTCTGCATTTGGGTTTCCAAGCCAGGGGCTACCTTCTATTTTATATTTTTTGATCTGGCTCACCTCCCTGATTCTCTTTCTCAAAGGTGGACTTGATTGATATAGCTATCAGATTCAAGGTGGTCTGAAGTAAAAGACACTTGACTCCTACTATCCCTCTCCTCAATACTTGCAAATCCATAGCAATAAGGATCAAGCTAATCACTGACATGACTTTCCATCTCAATTTCTTTACTATCCCAAATGGAGATCAAGACTCAGAAATCTTAGTAATTGAACTTTGTTGTGAGATGTGCTAACCACCACCCAAATTGCTAGTTTTCCAGTTCATTTTTCACACTCAGCCACTGTTGTATCTTACTGGTACAGAGGGTGGCACAGAGTAGGCATGGCAGGAGACAGAAATTTGGTGGGTGTTCGGCAAAGTGCGTACAGAATTCTGGTCCTTAAAAACTGAACCTATTCATTAGAATGCCTTGGACAATTTCTTCTGGGTTTTATAGTTCATACCTCATTATGGATCATAAAAAATTTCAACAAACTTAAACAATATATTTTTAAAGTCCAGGCAAAAATTTACTTCAAAGAAAGTAGATGTTTATTGAACAATGCTACTTATTCTGCATCAAACCACATTATTCCAAATGTTTTTTCTTCCTTGGAGAAATTATAGGGTCTCTAATATTGAAATATCATAGTAACACATAACTAACATAATGTTTTTCAAAATGATGACATATTTGATTAGATAATTTTGAAGCATACTCTTTTCTCTTGCCAAATCAATACTTTTCATCTGTATTTACTACACAAGGGAGAGAATTAGAATTTAATTGAAGAGGGGAATCACATTTACTAAGAATTTATGCAATTCTGTTTCACTCCCCATGATGAATAAGATTATTAATTATGGCAACTGAATATTTCTTTCCTCTCTATTGCCTTTTGCATAATAAAGTGCTGGGCTAACATATTTTTACCACAATTAAAATAGTAGGAATTTGTCTTGCTAATTCAGTGAGTCCCATGAGAGAACGGTTTGAAGGCTCTATTCTTTTGATCTTACTCTAATATGTATTTGGTTTTTGTTTGCTTTTCTATAAATCGAATAAATAGATAACAGAATATTTTTATAATTTTTTTCTCTTTCAAATGAAGGAAACCAAAAAGGTAGAAAATATGGATAATCTATAAAAACAGGTCGATTAATGAAGTGTATTCCTATCCAATGAAACAAATTTTTTTCTAATTTTTAAACAGCATTTTATCTGAAGAGAACCTGACACTTTAAAAATAAAAAACAACTTAAAAATAAGAAAGGTGATCCGGATTACTTTACAGGACTAGGATAAAATGATTTATGGTTTATAATTATATGCTTATTAAATAATTCTCAGTGGTTGCATAATCCAAGTACTAAGTATGCAAAATATAACAAATTAGGCTGAAATGAGTTATCATAACTAAATTAGCTACAGATGGTACACTTTAAGTTGTTAAATCTTATTCCTCTTTTTGATAGATTCCATAATTAAGCTCTTCTCAAATCCTTTTGTGGAGCAGAACACATTTTTCTGTGTCTTTACTACATGGCTCATCTAGTTAATATTAGTCCCATCAGATAAATCTCTTTTTTTTTTTCGTATACATTTTTTACAATACAGCATACATAATAAAAATATACAAATCTTAAGCATACAGATCAAAAAGAGCACAAAGAGAACAGCACCCAAATTAAGAGATTATTTCCAGAACTCCAAAAGTTGTCTTATGCTTCCTTCCAGTCATATTTCCTTGCCCTCTCATAAAAAGTATCCAGTATCCTGACTTCTAACACCAGAGCTTCTTTTTGCGCGTTTGAAGATAATATAAATGGCATCACATGGTATGTATTTTCTTGGTCTAGCATCTTTTAGTTATCATTATTTTGTGAGATTTACCAACATTGTTGCATGTTGTTGTACTCTCTGTTCATTCTCATTACTGTATGTAATATTCCATTAATTAAACTGCAATATACTTATCCATTCTACTGGTAGCAGACATTTAAGTTGTTTCCGTTATTACCAATGCCGCTATAAATCTTCTTGCACATGTGTTTTAGTGAATACAGACACCCACATGCCCAGTGCCCCACTATACACACACACACACACACCTGCTAGGTACAAACCTAGGTGTGGAGCTGTTGGATCATAGCTTACAAATATGTTCAACTTTAGCAGGTATTGTCAAATAGTTCACCAAATAGGCTGTACCTCATTTTTCTTTCATATTTCTTTTAAATTACTAACTGAAAAAGCCTAAACTTTCTCTAACACATTTTCTGATATCATGTATTGATGGATAAATTTGCATCGGTTTTAAAATGTAGTGAACACAACATATACAGTAAAAGCTCTCTTAACTGACCTCCTTTTGACGGACTCTTCCTTTTCCCTCTGTGGAACTGACAAGAAGAAGAAGGCCACTTCTTAATATTCTTACATGTGCATTGTTGTAGGCTTTCCAAGAGGGAAAATGGGTTCTTTGCTAGCAAACCACTGTTTGTAAGTGATATAAACCCATGCTTATTAATATAAATAATTCA
>NW_006437736.1:7126537-7160606 GCF_000325575.1 Pteropus alecto | reverse complement strand
AATTAAGTTGATGCCAACTAACTTGTCTGTTAGGGAATTCGATGTAGAAGAAAATTTCTGCTACCAAATGTTTTTGACAACAGAGTCAAAGAAGGAATGGATGACATTAAAGGACACATCTGTATCCATTTGGTCCTCTGTAACTGGTATAGCGAAATATACAAGGTTAGTTAAGGTAAGTTTCTAAATTAAAAAAAAAGCCTCTTAAATCAGGTACGTGTGACAGTTACAAAAGATTAATCAATAAAAATGATAAAAATCTAGATATATTTGAATTAAGACTGCTTAGCAAGTGTTGTTTTCATTGTAGGCACTGTATCATGGATGTGGCTTATGCAAAAACAGAGGTCCAATGGTAATCAATGAACTCATAAATTAAGAGGGAAAAAAGCCTTGGCCTAATGTCAAAAGATTGGCAAGTTGACAAATTCATATATATGTCATATAGGAAAATAAAGTAGGTAGACATCCCTTTAAAATGATTTCCTGAGTTTACTGACTTTTGCTTATCTAAGAAACTATGAGTTTAGACCCTGTCAGATAAGGGAGTTTCTACTGTAATGGGAAAAAAATTCATAAATATGGAAATTCACATATCACTATTTCCAAATTTGTTAATATATTCATTTATAATAAATAAAACCACCTAAAAGTTAACTGTAACTATATAAACAGACTTTTCAGAAAAGTGGTACATCATAGAAAGAAAAGGTTTCACAGCCTTGTTAATACATATAATCAAACATACGGAAAGTAACAGACCATTTATAAAAGTAGAAAAATATAATATTATCAAGTGAAACTACTTTGATCCAAAATCAGGAGCTACAGAATATATATGTATGCCTATTTAAATGTTTGCAATGAAAATTTCAAAGAAAAAGGTTTTAAGGTAAAGTTAGTCTGCTGCTATATTAAGAAGCCAATAATATAGAAGACTGAATCAAAGGGCACTGGAGTAAAAATTGCATCACTCTTCAAGTGTAGCAAAACGACAATTTCGACCTAATTTGACTATAATTGTAGCATCTCCAATCACTCCCAATTCTGTGTTCCTACGTAGAACTCTAACATTTAGCTGTAAAATGTATGGATGAAGAGCTATACAGATCTAAGATCATGAATTACATCTACTTTACTTTTTCTAGTTTTATTATTAAAATTATTTGGTAGATTATTGTTAAGTCATTTCAGGCTGAGTGCTTTCCAGCAGAACATCAAGTATTCTCACCATATATTACTTAAATGTAGCTGTCCCATTTAATAAGATCTCATTAAGTTGGTTGTTGGCAGATTGGGTATATCCTAGATATTCTCATAGGTCTTTTAAATTGTCAGTTAGTAGAGGGAGATGCTCCCTCTGAGAATTCAAAAGGAAATTTCCTGGGTGATACTTTGTTCTTGTTATTCTCCATTTTTAATTGGCAGCTCATTGTCTATTAGGGAGTTCAATCTAGAAGAAAATTTCTGCCACCAAATGTTTTTGGCAACAGAGACAAAGAAGGAATGGATGACATTAAAGGACACATCTGTATCCATTTGGTCCTCTGTAACTGGTATAGCGAAAAATACAAACCACAATCTAAAAGACATGACTGGATCACATGAATCACTGTATTAATTAAATATGAAAGCAAGAACAAACATAATACTAAGATGTGATGAGAAGGGACTAAATGTTATAATGTTATTAGGTGTAGGAAAGGGACCTCCAACATTTTTAGACAAGAAACATATTTTTCACTGAATTTGTGATAGCAAAATGAAGATTTACCCCTTTCATTTCTAAATAATCACTAAGTTACTCATCATGCTATGGATGTTCAAAAAAGAGATAGACATGGTGTATTTCCTTAGTAAGGGAACAATTAGGAAGAAAAGTGAAAAAATTACAAAATAATTCAGTGCTAAAATATCTGGTTTTAAGTACAAAATGAGTTCAGATTTGGGGAACCATATAATTGAAAGCACAAATCTAGGGTTTGATGGACAAATCTTGACAGTGGGGATGGTAAGTTAGAGTGGTGAATAAATAAACTCAGCTTGTGGCTCAGACTACAGAAAACTTTGGCAGCTAGGCAAAAAGCCTCAAGAGTGGAGGCAACAAAATGGCATAAGAGTATAAAATAAGAATTTTGTAAAGAGTACTTTCAATATGTATGTTTCAAATATATTCAGAAATAAGACTAGACTAATTCTGCTTTTTTGGTAAGAAACTACTAAGCAAGTAATCTTAATGTACTAGTAGTATTAATGATAAAAGAAATGCATTACTAGAAATTTTACTGACTTAAGATTAAAAAAATTCTAAGGGTGAAAATGAGAGATAATTACTTAAACTTACTATTTTACCCTTCAATAATTAAAAATAATGAGTCAAAAATAGGTCAATAATCAAAGGCTGTGTTGTGTTGGGAAAGGAGAAGAAGTGGCCTGTTTCAAACATAACACTAATAAACAACTATACCATACAAAAAACCACCTACTACTGTACATCTTCAGAGACGTGGAGAGGTTAAAAAAACAAATTTAGCAGAAACTATCACAGTGGTGAGAAAACTACCTGAGGCCACCCCAGAGGAGAATTAACATCTTATTTAACTTACATAGATAATCAGATATATTTCTGAAGGATAGGAATTGTGAGAAATTTTGTTACATTTAAAAATAAACCTCAAAATTAAACTCTCAATCACACATACAAAAATACCATATGGTAGTTTTCGAGCAGATCATATGTAATGATTTTATCTTCAAGGACTTTTCCTAAATACAAATACCAGTTATACTACCTTGCAAATACTAGTATTTCATTATTTCCAAGAAAAATTTTGATATACTTTACGACTTAAAATTTGGCTGTATGCTGTAAATGTGGGCAAGTATTCTTATCAGTCACATCAGCAGACTTTCAAAATAAACCTGAAAAATGTTTATGGATATGACTCTCATTTATATAATTCACTTACTGCAACCACATGAGGGCCACATAAAGCAGGCTTAAGTTACTGCAATCACTGATATGGTAATACGCTTTATGAAGTACTGGTTTTGTATTTCATCTACAAGGGCACAAGAGAGAGAACAAAGAATTGAATACTAGAGAGTACCGTTACCAGTATACGATCATATAAAATTTCAGAAAATTCTTTTATCACTTTATAACTTTCATTCTATTATAATCTTTCATTAACATATTATTTCATTGATTGAATTTTAAAAAGTCTACAAAAGTGATCAACAGGTTTTGGTATAATTTTTGGATAGTTCTTATAAATACAAAGTCCTTATGTTCCATTTGCTGGAGATAAACTATTACCAAATTTAACACAAACTGTCTACTTTATTCGCTTCTTAAAGAAAGCTCTTGTTAGAACTATGAAAGAATAGATCTTCATTTAAAATGTTATCAAAAATTAGAGAGAATTTTAGATGACAAGCAGAGAACTTTATTTCTGGAATTATTTAACCATGACATTATAATGAATAATATAAATTCTCCTGATTTCACTTTGTACCTAGAATTATTTAGGCACAGTTTATTTGCTCCTAAATGGAGATTAACATCCCAAGGGATGCTTCCTTGGCCTACCTTTGAAGGCTCTTTCTCCCCTTCATTCTGTTTCCCACAAGGACTCTTTTTAAGTAGATCACATATTTTGTGATTCCAATTGGGGTGAAGATAGGGGAGGAAAACTCCATCTTAACTAGGGATCTTGAAGACTCTCAAATATACATGAACAGAGGTAATTTGGAAAGAACTCAGCTAGCATGGGGTACAGAGAAGACGTGAAAAACATTCTTTTTCCTCTTATAAAATTTTTCAAAATATGATACTATTGGCTTATGAGTATCTTAGGTAATTTAGTATTCCCTTATCCAGTGATTTGTTTAAATCCCTAAAAAAACATTCTTACTCTATTTTTTATATCCCACTACTCCCATTTCTTAAAAAAATGATGACAGCTAGAACATGACAAGTACTAATATCCCATGTTTTATAGTCAAAGTGAATGGCAGGCACATTACTTGCCTCTATTATTTTCATCTTAAACTAAGAATTCCTTGGTTTCTTCTAGAAGCCAATTTTCCTTCACTATAAATTTTATCTATTATTTTAAAAGATATTTGTGGGGGAGGAGGAGGAGGAAAGGGATTTACTTGACATCCTTTGTAGTTACAGTGAGTACTGGGTCTTCTATTTCTTTTGTATCCCCCAAAGTACTAAATGTTGGCTATACTAAACATGTTTAATAAATACTTGTTGATCTGACTTGTTCTTACAGAACAGTACTGTTTTTAATATACAAGAACATCTGTTATTTGGCACTAACTGGGAATGAGATGTTCTGTGAGTTTTTAAAATAATAAGCTTAACCCATTAAACACTTATACACCATTTTTACCTTCTTTTGGAGGTTGGGGATAATAAATCTTTCCAAATGAATATGTACTATTTACCTCTCACATAGAATTTTAACCTTCTTTTGATGATGCTGGGTCATAATTATGAACACCAGTATTTATATTTTCCTGTGCGTATGCATACAGATACACACAGATATTTATGTAGATATGGCTAGCAATCCTACTATTTACTTGAGAATTTTCTTCTTTGACACATCTCCTGTCAGATGCGTTGTCTGATAATGGCATCTTTTTTCTAAAGACATGGTGACAGTTTTATTCATTCCTTTACCCACTTACTCACTGAGTACCTCCAAGAGCACCCCTCCAGGTGCTGTGATAACTCTGAAGTGGTAAAGCATGGCTGATTCCGCAAACTACCTCATTAGTGAAAAAACCAGAGTAGTCTACACAGAATAATTTTCCTCATCTGAGAAAAGTCTGTTTCTCCTCACTCTTCTTCCTCATCTGAAAACTGAGTCAATGAAGTGTGAAAGAGGACATGACATCCTCATTTCAAGAACTGAGTATTTTAGCAAAGATATTTTTCAAAAATCTAAATTCTTCACAAGCAGAAGTACAATCCTATTGATTTTATTAAACCCTACATTATGCCCAATTTTGATTAAAATATACAGGTAACACGAACATCTGCTTTTTCAATATTATAAAAAGACCTAAACTTCTTAAAGAACCTTAAAGTAGAAATAGCATAGTGTAGTGCTTCAGAGCCAGACTGACTGGGATCCTCATCTGTAAAAAGGGAATAGTAAGAGAACACATCACATAGGATTAATTCATATGAAATACTTATAATAGCGCCTGGTCACATATTATTATCTAAGTCAATGATTCTCAACATCTCAGGGACATTTTTGATTGTCCTAATAATTGGGGTGCTCCAGGCATTTGGTGGATGAGAAACAGGGGATGCTGGATATCCTACATTGACTTTCGAATGCCAGAGTGAAATTTAGAAAGACCTCAAAAGGTGGGCACATTTCAAGACAGGAGATACGTTTTTTTGTGATCTTTGTTAGTACTCCATACCATGGCAAAAACTGAATTATTTTGATACCATCCATATAAAAACTGGCTGATTTGCAAGAATATTATCTTTCCTTATTTTATCAACTTGACATCCTATAATTTGTCTTGCCATGTTATTTCTATTTTGATCAACATTATTTCTCTCTTTTATTTACCATATTTAGTTTTTTTTCTGTTACTCCGGACAGGAGTTTTTATCTCCTTAACTAGTTTTGCTCAGGGCTATGACACTGCAGAACTCCAGATGGCACTATTTACATTGTACGCTATGCAAACCATATCCCTGGAACTGTGCGACTTGGCAGCCTTGCTTCTGCCCTGCGTTTTCCTGTTATCTTATTTTTCTGACAGTCAAATTTATTAATTGTAAAATGGGACAAAGACTACCTCACTGTGTCTTCTTATGTAGTTATATCTGAGTATATATACATTGTGTTGTTTTGTTTTCTTTTTTATAGAAATGTATAATTAAGGTACTATAATATTTTTTATAATTATATATTTTGATAGGTTATATTTCCTGAGTTTCATTTAAGATTGTATAGTAGGCATTACAAAATATGTGTTAAAAAAGGTGGTATTGGGATTGATAAAGAACCACAGACTTAACTCAATTTTCTTATGAACTTACACAGTTTACAAAATGCTAAAACTAGATGAAATCTTATATAAAATTTAATTTGTCATCTTCTATAATCACATTTCATGTAGCACCTTGGTTCATAGTTTGAATAGCTATATTACAGAATGTAGAGAAGAAAGATCTAAAATATTCTTAGAGACAAATACCATCTCAGAACCAAGTTGAAAACTGTCACTCAGGCTGAAGAGTACGAGTGAGTGATTTAAGAGTGCAGGTAAGCAGACTGCCTGATACTCTTATTCCCCTACTTAACAGCTTGTTCTTTTCTGTAAGTTCCTTAGCCTCCCTAAACCTTGTATCCTCATCTTGTAAAATGATCTATCCGAGAGTTGTAAAAATTGAACAAATTTACATAGGTAAGGCTCTTAGAGTGGTGGTGAGCATAAAGTAAAGCACTCAATACAATATTTAGTAATATTCACTTATTAATATTACAATTCATATATAGGAAATATATACCCCTGTAAGTCTTAGAAAAGCCTAAAATGGTTCTGAAACCATTACTCACAGGTTTAAAAATAAATCAGTAATTACTGAGTACATAGCACAATGACCAGCACATGACAGACACTTGATATTTGTTGAATGAATGAGCTAATCTATAATTTATTCTCAGTACATGTACTTGTTTTCTATAACAAGAGATAAATAAGTGACAAGTTTTAAATGGATAGACTGATATACTAGTGCAGTGAGAACTATCTTCATTTTGTCTGATTCAGAATTTGGCAATTTTCAATAAAATACATTAACTTTATGAACCTGTTTGGGGTTAGACAGTTTTGAAATGGTGTCCTTAAGGCCACAAATCTCCTAGCTGATTATAATATTGTATTTCTCTTGGAGATGCCAAAGTTAAACATCAGAGAAATATGCATAGATCAAAATACTGAATTTATTTTAAAAATTATATTTTTAAATTGGAACTGATTCAGAGAGGAATATCCCTCAGCTCTTTACAGTAAAAATTGTTGAGAATCCACACTGTAGGACTTCTCCTATGACATAGTCTCTTTTGTTATATATACGTGATAATGTAATATTCCTTTGCATAAGTTATACTATTTTACATAATATGTCTTAGTATTTAAGAAATATTATTTGCTTATTCATTTGTCTTATCCACCATTTAAACTGTTTTAAAGTGTTTAATTCAGGGGCAGTCAACTTAGTACATTCACAGTGCTGTGCAACTACCTCCACTATCTAGTTCCAGAACAATTTTATTATCCCAAAAGGAAACATCGTACCCATGTGGCAGTGACTCCTATTCTCTTCTCTCACTGGTCCTAGCACGACTATCTGCTGTTTCTATAGATTTGCTTATCCTGGAAATTTTATATAAATGGAATCATAGAATATTTTATGTCTAGCTTCTTTCACTTAACATAATGTTTGTAAGTTTGATCTATGTTGTAACAGGTATCTGTACTTCACTCCTTTTTATAGCTGAATGATATTTCAATGTATGGCCATACCACATTCTGTTTATCCATTTATTTATTGATGGACATTTGTGTTGTTTCCACCTTTTCGCTATTGTGAGTAGTGCTGCTGGGAATATTCTTTTACAAGGTTTTGTCTGAACACCTGTTTTTAATTCTTTTGGGCATATACCTGTACCTGGGAGTGGAATTGGTGGGTCACATATTTAACTTTTGGAGGAACTGCCAAACTGTTTTCCATGGTGGTTGCATCATTTTACATTCCCACCAGCAAAGTATAAGGGTTCCAATTTCTTCACATTCTTGCCAACACTTGTTATTTTCTGTTGTTTTTTTTAAAGAATTTTATATATATGTGGCTATCCTAGTGAGTGTAAAATGCTATTTCATTGTGCTTTTGATTTGCATTTCCCTAATGACTAATAACATTCAGCATCTTTTCATGTATTTATTGGCTATTTGTATATCTTCCTTGGAGAACTGTCTATTCCAGTTCCTTGCCCATTTTTTAATTGGGTTGTCTTTTTATTGTTGAATTATAAGAGTTCTTTACATTTTGGTATGAGGCCCTTAACAGATACATATGCCCAAAGGTTTAAATTTTGATGAAGTCCAATTTATCTTTATTGCTGCTGTTGTTATATGCACTTTTGGTGTCATATCTAAGAAACCACTGTCAAACCCAACGTCAGGAAGATTTGCCCCTAGGTTTTCTAAGAGTTTTCTAGCTTGCTGTAGCTGAAGATTTTTGCACTTATGTTTGTAAGGGATATTAATCTGCAGTTTTCTTTTCTTGTCATGTCTGTCTTTGGTATTAAGGTAATGTTGACCTCACAGGATTAGTTAGAAAGTGCTCCTTCTTCTTCTATTTTCTGGAAGCATTTGAGAGAATGGTGTTGATTTGTCTTTAAATGTTTGATAGAATTCACCAGTGAAACATCTTGTCCTGGGCTTTCTTTGTTGGGAAGTTTTTGATTACTAATTCAATCTCGTTATTTGTTATAGCGCTATTCACATTTTCTATTTTTTTCATGAGTTTTGACAGTTTTGTGGAAATTTGTCCATTTCATCTAGGTTATCTAATTTGTTAGTATATAACTGTTTACGGTATTCTTATTAGCCTTTTTATTTCTGTAAGACTGGTAGCAATGTCCCCACTTTTTCTGATTTTACTAATTGGAGTGTTCTTTTTTTTTTTGTCTAGCTAAAGGTTTGTCAATTTTGTTATAGCTTTTCAAAGAACCAACTTTTGGAGTCACTGATTCTCTCCATTGTTTCCCATTCTCTATTTCTGCTTCTGTTTTAGTCTTTATTTTTATCTTCCTTCTGCCAGCTTTGGGTTTCCCTTGTTCTTTTTCTAGCTCTTTAAGGTGTAAACTCAGGTTATTGATTTGAGCTTTTCTTTTTTAATGTAGTGTTTCCAGCTATAACTTTTCCTGTGAGCACTGCTTTTGCAGCATCCCATATTTTGTATATTGCATTTTCATTTTCACTCATCTCAAAGTATTTTCTAATTTCTCTTGTGATTTCTTCTTTGGCCCACTGGCTACTTAAGAGTGTGATGTTTAATTTTCACATATTTGTAGATTTTCTAGTTTTTCTTCAGTTACTGATTTCTAGTTCATTCCACTGTGGCCCAAGAAGATGATTTCTGTAATTTCAATCTTTTAAATTTTATTTAGATTTATTTTGAGGCCCAACATATGGTTTATTCTGGAGATTGTCCCATGTGCACTTGAGAAAAATGTGTCTTCTGCTGATGTTGGGAGTCTGGAATGTCTGTTAGGTGTAGTTGGTTTATAATGTTCAAATCCTCTACTTCCTATTGACCCTCAGTCTAGTTATTCTATTTAGCATATCTTTTTAAAACATGGTATCACCTTCATATGAAACTACTCCCAAGGTGACACAGGCTTTGACTATGATTGGACAAAGATTTCACGAATATACCTTTACCACCAACATGCAGACCAAGACCATAGAAGGCATTATTTTGGTATAGTAATAGGAATGATTCCTGGGATACAAATGGTTTTTTCCTTGGCCCAAATTGACAGCTGCCATTTTGCTGGTGTCTTTATCTGCAAATTGGCAATTCTATACTGTGAGTTAATAAAGAGAGCTGTATTGAAACATTTTTCTATTGTAGTTGGTCTCCTCAGAATTCCTTCTTTCCTTTGTTACTCTGAGAGTGTATGACACTAGTCTTCCTTACTTTAAACTTTCCGATTTACTTGTATCTTGTTTCTTTTAAAAATTTTGTCTATATTGCTTACTTTTGGCCCAAGAGGTTTGACTTTAATAGCCAATCAGAGCATCCTTTACTTCTGGTTGGCAAACTAAGCTAATGAATTCTAAATTTAGCTCCCTAGCTATTGCTACAATGACGTTATCAATCCCCAAATCTCACTAGCTTACAAAAATAAGCATAAATTTCTTGCTCATGGATGTGTAGGAAGCTCTATTTCATAATGCCAGATGGGTCCGTATGTGCTCCATGTGTTTCTCATTTTGGGACCAGTAGCTATCTAGGACATGCTCATTTTAAAGCAAAGACAGAAGCGAGTAGGTCAAGACAAACCAAGTAAGACATTTAAAGTGTCTGCTTGTGTCAGACCTACTAACATTACATTGGCCAAAACAAATCACATGGGTAAGCCCAACAGAGTAGGAAAACCTCCTCCTATGGGAGTGGGGAAGAGAGAGCAAGCATTTGCTGAACAATAACACCATCGACCACAGCCTTGCAAAATAAGACAAGTAGGGGCAATGTAGTGAGTTTTTCAAAAAGTTAAATTTATTTAAATTAAAGGACTTACTTTGAAGTTAAACCCTTTGTTCTTTTTAGAGTAATAATGTTCTTTCTTTTATAAAATTATAGTAATAATAGAAGGCAGTAGAACTTTCAAAGTTCTTATTACTTAACAAAATAAAAAGTTGGCAACCCTCTGTCAGTCGCCAAAATTTTAGGACAATTTTACCAGTCTACAAAAATCCCAAAGTCTACTACAAGAAAAAAAATAATCACAGACCACTGAATGTAATCCCAGGACTCTCTGGCTTTTGTTGACTATTCAGAGGCTACTCCTTGGCTTGCAAAGACATTCATTTTCTCCCTTCTCAGGTTTCATTATTCCAAATGCTTGTGATTAGGAAAGTCCATGTGTGAGAGAACTAAAATGTCATTATTTATTTCTAGTGATTTAATCTAACTTTTACCTTAAAAATAGTCCCTTTTACTCTTCAGGTCTATATATAAACTTGGTTTTGTAATACTTGGGGCCCTAGAATCTTAATGTCGTATAAATCTTTCATGTCCCTGACATGAAAATTTTAACAGGCAGTACATAAAGAATAATGGCCTATGACTCTGTAACTTTAAAAAGATGAGCTCTTATGAAGATTAAAATTTAAAAACTAGCTAGTGGTTTTACTTCCAATGTGAAAGGACACATTTAATATCTATATACATTTATGGGAATTTATAAATACTAATGATTTGTCATAGCCTTATCAAACATTAAAACTGTGCAAAATAGCAGCGTTTTGTTTGGTTTTGTCCCCTCTCACAGTACTATTAAAGCAAATGAAGCAAATGGCACTCCTATGATGACTGATTCACTCACTTCGCTCCTGACTCCACAGCTTATTCCCACCTCCTACTCTGGCTCTTCATCTTGTTTCTTACTTGTGATATTCTCCAGCTTTAGGCGCTATTAAAATGTTATAGCTACCTCATCGGTTCCAAACTAGGGGTGGGGTGGAAGAATGTGATACTGAAATGTATTACATACAAAGAACACCTTGTATAGAGACTTCTGAATTGGTCAAAACACTAAGTTTTCCATGAGTCTTGCTTTTGCAAAAGAGATTCACAATTCATTATTAAATATTAACTCATCAGACAGGATCTGTGAAATAACTTCACAATACGGCAACTGCCTTTTATTATCCTACTGATTTTGCTCAATATTAGAAAATTTGACCCAATATATATTTAGATTTCATAAATGTGCAAATCTAAAATAAGAGGCAGATACGTACCTATGAATCAGCAAGGGAAGCTTCCAAAATGGGATGAGAACTTAACTCATCCCATGTTTTGAAAGTCATGTTTGTGTCATACTTACAATTTAAATGAAGTATGTTTCTTTTACAACAGCTTGTGGGGTATATATAGAAGTTACATTTTCCCTAACTTTGAAAATGTAATTCTTATTAAAATAAGGTGAAAATTTAAAAATGTGCTTATATCATAAGCAACATACCTGCAGGTATGATCATCACTCACACTTGCAATTTCTTGGCCTTCTTTGGGATCAAACACCAAATCATTAATGAAATCTGAGTGGCCCTCTAAAACCTGACATAAAGGGAAAAGTTAATAAGAACATAGGGAAAAAAATCTACAATATTCCTACTTAATATTTTTACTTCACAGCCTTAAATGCTTTCACTGCATGCTTCTCTTTTCCATAAATATTTCTTAAGCAATCTGCTATTTTTAAAGCATGATTTATACACCCACTTTTCTGGAAGGTTTATCTTGGAAAAAAGCTGATTATTCAACACACTGCTATTAGCTTGATCTTTCTTTTCTAGTATGCATTTCTTACAAAAACACACACTTTTTTACTGTACCTGTCCTCATATTACCTTCTTTCTTACTTGTTACATAAAGCTTAAATAAAAATTAAAGCTAAGAGAACTTTCTAGGGGCACTGAGATAGAGTCTCCTTCAACTACCTACCTCATATCTGCTGCTCTGCACACTTACTGTTACCTAATAAACACACAGTATGAACTTCACCTTCTAGGGTCTTTATTCACTTGTTTAATGTGACTGCCAGCACTGGAGATAGTGTAATAAGGACACAATGAAAACCACCCAGAAATCCTCTTCTGGCTACAGAAGGGAAAAAGTGGAAGGTGCAAGGTGGAGGGCTATGTGAGCAGGCAAGGTTCGATTAGTTTAAATCTTTATAACTGAAATCCTTAAACAGACCTGTTAAATATCAGATACTTAAATATTTTAGTGGATATTGTTCTTGCTTCCTCCATTCCTTCCAAAAACTTGAATTTGATCTCAGTTCTAAGATTAATTGAGTAGTTCTATTTGGAACTGTTTACTATTTAGAAATATATCATGAGGAAAAAAAGGATTTGATTTAAACATTCCTGTGTAACTTTAACTCAGATCCTCCAAATCATTCTCCAAAGTGTATGTCACAGTCTATAGACAAACTAAAATAACATTAAATATTTAATGTCTATTACAACTAGCACATTAACTTTTGATGGGTTAAAATTTTATGTGCCACTTGGCTATCACTGGTACAGCCTTAATTAACATACATAGTACACTGTACTATTGTATAATTGTGTATAGCTCACTGTATATAGCTCAGATCATATTTTTTACTCTTTTCTAAATTGTTGGGAAGGTTTACAGTTTATCTTTGTTTTAAAACATTATTCATATTTTTGATTTACTAGAAAGTCATGAAGGCAATACTGTTTTCACAAAAAATATGATGCAATTTCAATCCAAACTAAGAGGTATTTGTTTAATTTTTTTCCTAACTTTACTGAGATATAATTGACAGATAACACTGTGTACGTTTAAAGTGTACAGCATGATGATTTGATACACATATATATTACAAAACGATTACCACCATAAGGTTAGTAAATACCTCCATCACCTCACATAATTACTATTTTGTTTTGTGTTGAGAACATTTAAGATCTATTCTCTTAACAACTTTCGAGTATGGAATACAGCATTGTTAACTCTATTCATCATGCTGTACATCAGATGACCAGCATGTATTCAACTTATGACTTGAAGTTTATACCCTTTGATCAACATCTCATTTCTCCCACTCCTAGCCCTTGATAATCACCATTCAACTCTGTTTCTATGAGTTTAACTTTTTAAAATTCCATACATAAGTGAGATCATACAGCATAGTTGACCCTTATACAATACAGAAGTTAGGGGTGCTAACCTGCAGTCAAAAATCTCCGTATAACTTTGGACTCCCCTCATACTTAATTACCCTCAGTATCTGCTGGAGACTGATTCCTGGTTGCCCCTCTCCCCAACTTTGTGGATTCCAAAATCCACAGGTGCTCAAGTCTTCTATGTGAAATGTCATAGACCAATGAATTCATGGCCCTCCACATCCACGGACTGTCAACCATGGATCAAAAACAATACAAATATTTACTGAAAAAAATCTGTGTATAAGTAGACCCATGCAGTTCAAACCTGTGTTGTTTAAAAGTCAACTGTATTTGTCTTTCTCTGCCTGACTTATTTTACAGGGCTAGTTCTTATACCAACAGAAAACAAATATATAGGGCTTACTATGCACAAAAGCATTGTTCTAAGTGTTTTATATAAATTAGCTCAATCGATCCTCATAACCCTATGAGGCAGTTGCTATGATTATCCCCATTTCACAGATAAAGAAATGAGCACACAGAGACTGGAAATGTGACCGAAGTCTCACTGTTACTAAAGTGGTAGAGTTGGGCTTCAAATCCACATGGGTTGGCCCCTGTATCTGTGCTCTAAGCAATCTGTAAACCTGCCTTGCACAACGAGGTACTGATCGTTTGTTTCTTTGACGTTCGACTCATATTCAGTGTGTGTTCATGTCTATTATATTCCTACTATGCCAACTGTGAATTTCTAATTCTCCATCATCTGCTGTGCCTATCCAATATTTTAATTCAATAAGTGATATCAGATTTATACTCTGTAATCCTTTCTAAGAACCTAGGTACTATGGCCTAAAATACAGTAAATGAGACCCTAAATTTCATACTTTAAAGATGACCATAAAAAGTCATTTTAAATTGGAATAAATCAAATTTAAAAAGCAAAAAAAAACAAATGTATGTTTTAAGATAAACTATAAATTTACAAATTATACTTGTCAACATACCTTGTATTCATTTTTATCTTGAAGATCTGAAGTAAACAATCTAATTTTCATATCAGCAGCTGAAGTACAAAATCTAGAGGTAAAATAAAAACGAAACCACTTTTAGTCTCTGTAAGTAAAAATTCTCCACCTCCTCTACCTTCTCCAGTCACCAAAGCTATTTTCATAACTTATAATTGTGCTTTCCGTTGGACAGAAGGGGTATGCTATGGCTCTGTTGTAAAAAATGTTATATAGCCATTACTGAAAATAGAAGGTACTTCCATTTTTTTTTGAAAACATACAAAAATTAGTATATTCTGGATTTACCTTGTCAATGACAAAAGTGTACAATTTTATTATAAATCATGAATTTAATTTTTAACTTTTTCTTAAAAGAATAAAAAGATGGATTATAGAAGTATCTTCATTTTAGCTAAGTCAATATTAGATATTAAAAATACTGTTACACATTTACCTGTCTTTGGCTTCTTCAGTTATCCATAAGCCTTTTTACTTTTTTTCTTCCAAATAAATTAAATTAGATGAAAAAAAAATATTTTTAAACCTATAAAAGCTGGTATATTTATATCTACTAAAGCTGGAGTAACATTTGTACTGACCTTAAACTTTAAAATATTTTTTAGTAGTTTATCAATCTACGGCATATTAAAAAAAAAAACCTAAGCAATAAACAACTACTTTTTTTTTAACTTTTAAAGTTAACCTTTAGTCCTAAAATTTTTAGATTCTCAGCGTATTAGATTATGGCTGAAGAAGAAAAAAATTATATTTATATATTGAAAAACAAAGTTTTATTTCCAATTGTTTTAGGTAAATGAGTATCATACAAATCTAAATTTCTTTAGTTTTGACTATGTGAAAGTTAAACATTTATTTCTCAACCAATTATTTAATAAAATTTAAATTATATAAAAGCAAGGCTCCTAATCTGTAGACCTAGACGTGTGGGCAAATCTCTGCTACCACAACTCTTTTCAGTGGCTGGGGAGGGGTCCATGGAGGACTTCGGGGATATACGTATCTCTTTTTGACATGTATGCTGCCTTTCATACATACAAATAAAAGATAAGAAAAACTAAAAACCAAAACTCATTCTAATTGCCTTCCTTTGAATCTGTCCTGTTACCATTTTAGATATTCATTACTTCCCTTCTCCCAGGAGAATCCAGAACAAATCTGCTACATTACTATTGTGAGGGTCTCCTAAAGCAGCTTTTCTCATAGTTATGGTTTAAAGAAATCATTTAAAAATCTCTGTTCAAAAAATCTCATCGTTAAAACAGATTAAGGCTATTTTAGTAGATTTAAAAAGCAATATCTCAGGCAAAAGGGTTTGTAAAGAAAGTATTACTAGAAAATGAGGCCAACTTCAGTAAAAACATCAGAGAACAAAGGAGTTACAGGGGTCAAAGTATCTTTACTTAAAAAGAAAATTAATGAAAGAATTTTATTAGGATTAAAAAAAAAAAAACCACAAACCACAAAACTTTATGGCTAACCTGGTGTTGCTCCCCTCTTCTCCAAATCTTTGCTGTTTTAGTTTATACATGTTAAGGACATTTAAGTCACCCTTTAATTAAACCAGAAAACCTGAGAGAACTGAAGTAAGGAGAACAGTTTATTCTCCATCAAGTGGGTATGGAAAAAGAGTTGAAAGGGAGAGGGGGAGGAAAGGAGCGAGAAAGACAGGGAGGAGTAAGGGGGGAGATGGGAGAAGGGGGGAAGACAGAGAGAGAAAGAAAACAGAATTTAAGGGAACTAAATGCTAAAGATAAAACAGTAGAAAGTGTTTCTTTCTAACTGTAAGATAAAAGTTAATAAAGGTAAGAGATGTAAATTTATACCTCGGTCATTTCTATAGACCATTATTCAGTCATGAAAAATATTATTTGCTGTGAAATACTATGGAAAAAGAAGTAAAACAGGAAGTAAAAAACTTAAATATACAGTTTAACTAGAATTGTATCAAGTTATTTATGAAAAATGGAAAGGATTGGGTACATAGAGAACATTAAAAATTTTCTGCATTTTCTAAATTTGATATAATAAACATGTATATTTTTATAGTAAAAATATATAATTTGAAAATGACAAAACGGTATGTCAGTTTGTTCTAAAAATATTGTTTTTAAAATTAATGGCTGGTTAATGTTTTGAATTATTTATATTGGTATAGTACCCAAAAGTCTTTAAGAAACATCAAAAAGCAACAAGAAAGATGAAACAATACAGCAAATCCATTAAAATAAGTCAGGAAAACAGGTGCCACACAAAACCATGGAAGGAAGATGGTTTCTATAGCTTTTGCAATTCGATGGAGAATGCAAAGAGACTGCTGACTGACTCTAGCTCCGGAGTCTGTGAACACTTCCTTTTTATAAAAGGAAATGAACAGCATACTATTAACAATGACATATGTATGTTGACGAGAGCTGTTGTGTAGATTAATCAAAATTCAGTTAGCTAAAACCTGTGAAAGCTTCTAGAACAAAACACAGAACATCTTCAGTCTTGTTATAGGCAAAATTCCTTAGATATGAAATAGAATGCACATGGAAAAGTGCTCAGCATCATAGGTCATCAGGTAAATGTCACTGTGGTACCAACCAGAAGGGCTAAAATTAAAGGCTGACAATAATAAATGCTAGAGAGCAGGTATAGTAAGTTGAATATCCTTATATTATTGGTGGGGATATAAAATTATGGAACCACTATGGAAACTGGTACTGTCTTAAAATGGTAAACATACACCTATTCTCTGATTCAGTAATTC
The DNA here is from genome assembly GCF_000325575.1 of Pteropus alecto. NCBI lineage: Eukaryota > Metazoa > Chordata > Mammalia > Chiroptera > Pteropodidae > Pteropus > Pteropus alecto. Next base: position 7,143,329 of record NW_006437736.1, on the reverse strand, counting down.
TACTCCTAAGAAAAATGAAACCATATATGCACTGAAAGTTGTACAGAGATGCTCTGTTGTACATAGCAGCTTTAGTCATAACAGTTAAAAACTGCCAACTACTTGGTGTCCATTTATAAGAGAACGGATAAACAAATTGTGGTATATTTATACAATGTAATGGAATACTCAAAAATAAAAAGAAATGAACCGTTGGTATATACAACATGGATGAATCTCAAAAACATTAAGCCAGATACAAAAAATATTCTGTATGATTCCATTTACATGAAGTTGTAGAATAGGAAACACTCATCTGTGTTAATATAAACTGGATCAATGGTTCCTTTGGAAGGGGTTGGGGTATAGGGACTGACTGGGAAGGAGCACAAAGAGTCTTTTGAGGGTGACAGAAATGCTATGTATTACCAGTGACTGGGTTACATGAATGTATGTATTTGTCAACACTGATCAAACTTCTACTTAAGAGTTCAGAATTCCACTGTATGTAAATTATCCCTTATTTTAAAAAATTAGGTTAGCTTATAAGAGCTAACTTATGGTTAGCTAAATACTGTTTACTAAAAGAAGATCTATCTTTTAGATTTGACATTTGTGGAAGAAAGGTTAGTGTTCTGTCACAAACCTTAAATAATCTGACATATTATTTTCCCTGTGAAGAAGGTTTTAGCAGTAAGTGCTAAGGTTTTTCTCAAAAAACAACTGTTCTTTTCAAATGCTTTCACAAAAACTGAAGCCCAAGGATTATAACTATAGTTTTATGTACTGCTAAACATAAACACGTGACCTTGGTAGTATGAATGATTGATGACTCAACCAAATTTAGTTATTTTAACAGAGATATATTTTCAATAAGCGGTAAATGTAGTGAAGAACCTGTGAAGACTTAAAATGATTCAGATGAATCTCAAGTAAAGAGCTTTGTTTAACATGTGTTCAAGGCATCACTGTCAAGGCTACATATTTAAATCAGAAATTCAGACAATAAGCCTAAATTATGAAATAACAGTGCACATTAAAATATCTACTATCTGGAATTGGGGAAAACTAGAGGAAAAATGTTCCTAATGATCAAAGGCTTCAGAAGATCATTTAACACAAAGGACATAAATAAATACTGCATTTAATAATTTTAAACTTACTTGATTACTGGGGGCAATGAATCAAGTCTAGTCTCGGGGCTCCAAGCTATGCCATCGACCCTGACTCCGTGGTGAAATGTTCGTAATGTTTTATACTGAATTCCTTCAATGTCTGCTTCTTCTTCCTAAGCACACACAATAAATAAGTTAGGAGAACAAACAAAACTGTGTATTTGATTATGATGAAGAATTTATCAGGAGGCCATGTACAGTAAGTCCTCACTTAATGTCAATGATAGATTCTTGAAAACTGTAACTTTAAGCAAAACAACGTATAACGAAACCAATTTTACCAGAGGCTAATTGATATAAAATAGAGTTAAGTTACTATGGCATATTTCTGGTCATAAAAACATCACCAAACTTCTAAATAAAGACTCAAAGCACTTCTAATATTAAACACTGAAATAAATGTGAGCTATGCACACATAAGAAAGATTAATAACAACAAGAAAGTGATTTTCCAACCTGCTTATTCCAGTTAGGATCCTGGGTGGCCAGAGCCTCTCTCAGCAGCTCACAGTGCAAGGCTGGAACCCACCCTTGACAGGACACCCTTCCATCACACACCACTCACTCAGATTGGGACAACTTATCCAGGCCAATTCACCTCACATGCACATCTCTGGCATATGGGAGGAAAGAGAGTCCCTGGAGAAAATCCACAGACACGAGGAAAACATGCAAACTGCACAGACAGTGGCCATGGCTGGGAATCAATTATTTTTCTCATCAACATTATAATAAAATGAAGTTGAACTAAATGACATTATTTGAGGACCTGCTGTACATTCTTCTGAAAAGTTCAAAAGCAGATTAAACATTGACATTTAACTGGTTTATTGAACAACAAAAATATCCAAAGCTACCTAAGCCTCACAAAACAAACAGTAAACATGTTATGCTTTATCTTACTCAGAAAACATTTTATTCCTACTAGTAAACACAATTCACAGCAAACACAATGAAAATGGAATGCTCCAAGAATCAGAATATTCTAGGTAAATGAATTACCATGCATTGATTATCGGCTGACAATATAGAAATACACATCAAAGTTTTGATATGCATAACTTTGAAACCCTATGACTCAAAGTCATTATAATGAGTATCAATGATTTTCACAAAGTATTACATATGGCACTATACACGTGTAAGATGTTATGAATTATTCATCTATACTATTGCAATCTATGAACAGTAAATATGCAAATAACAACCTGGTTAATTTAGTCTTTCTGGTATTTGATTCTGGGTAAGATGTTTAATAAAGTCAGCTTATTTACCTGGTTCAGTACTTCTAAAATGATTCTAGTTTGTTCTCATGGGAAGATGAGGAAAATAAATAAATTTTAAAAAGTCAAGTAATCTATGTCTGGACAATATGGATGATAACCTGAAAGGCTTTCTTATTAAAAAATAATGCAAAAATTCAAATCCAGAGAAGCAACTGGGCACTGAGGCATGTGGCTATCTTAAGGACATCGACCCACATCCAATTAGTAAGAACTTCAGTTTGCAGGGGACTGAAGACAAAGCTCAGTGCCCGCACAAGAAAGATGCAGATCAGAGACCTCTGCATAGATCCAAGACCTTTAATGGGGAAGTAGGACACCCCCCAACCTCCCCTCGCCAAATAAAACTGCCATGTAAAATACCTACCATGGGTGAAGGCCAAGAAACCTGTGAGAATCTCAACCATTTAATGGCCATTACATGAATTTAGGGCTTGAAGTCACATTAATTATGTGCTCTAGAAAATGACCATTTATTTCAAAATGGTCATATGTTGGGTAGTGGCCCCAAGCATCTAACAAAGGCTTTTTCTCTTTGGGCGAAATACCTCTACCCAGGTTTCTAAAAGTTCCCATAGATACAGTTCATGTATCTATGCATGTATTCCTACATGTGAAAGAGTTCCACAAACACAAACAGAAGAATCAAACTTGCAAAGACATTAAAAAACTAGATAGAAAAAAGATATATTTTAAGGCAATAGAAGAGGTAATCAAAAGCCTTAGTAAGCAATGAGAGATTACCAATGACCAGGCAAATTTTAAAAAGAAAGAAAGAAAACTTTTATAACAGAAAAAAAGAAATCAATGCTGAGTATCTAGAAGGCAGATTTGAAAAAAAAAAAAATCAGAATATAGCAAAGAGAAGATAAAAAGAGATAAGAGGGAGTCAATGAGAAGCTCCATCACATATCTAATTTGGGTTGTAGCAGCGAATAGAGGAAATGGGTGAAGAGGCAATATTTGAAGTGATAATGGCAAAGGATTCTCCATACTTGATGACAGGCGCCAATATACATATTTAGAAAGAACAATAAATCTCAAGCAGCTTAAATAAAAATAAATCTGCATGCAGATAGATACAACATAGTGTAACTTCAGAACACACCCAGGAATTCTCATGGCATACACATATAGAGAGAAGAGGAGGAAAGAGAGAGATTGAGTGAGTGAGTGGAAGGGAGGGAAGAAGGGAGAAAATAATTCTTAGCAACAGAGCCAAAAATAAAAGTTTCCAATAAAGGAGACTTCCTATAAAAGAATAATAACTAGAATAACCATCAACTTCTCGGCAGAAACAAATGCAGGAAGACAGTGGAATGGTATCTTCAAAATGATGAGGAAAACCCTAGAATTGTAGACACAACAGAAAAACAAAACCCAAAAGTTGGCATCAATAAACTCTCACCAAATGTTCTCCTAAAGCAGAGCCTGGCAAACCATGGCTCGCAGGCCAAATCTGGCTCATGAGCTTAGAGTCATTTTTATATTTTTAAGGAGTTGCAAAAAACAAAGAATTGGCAACAGACGCCTAAAGTGGCTGGCAAAGCCTAAAATATTTACTACCTGGCCCTTTACAGAAAAGTTAAGTAGTAAACTTTTCCTGTGGTAAAAGATGTGTTTTCGGATGAAGAAAAATAACCCTAGAAGGCAGGCCTGAGATGTAAGGAATAGTGAATAAAAAAATCAAAAGCAAACAGGTCATTAAATCTAAACAAATATTAGCACATAAAATGCCATCAAATTTGAGAGTTGAAAAGAAAAATGAGAGAACTAAAATATAACAACAATGTAAGTCTTAGGGGAGAATAATAATCCATGTGTCAAAGGTCCTAGTTTTGTTCATGAAGTTAAAGATATCAATGTTGACTTTGTTAAAGTATGCATGTTAAAGTGTCTTTTGTAACCATTAAAATACAAATGGCACTAAAACTTCCAAAATATCAGGAAGGGAAAAAATGAAAGGAGCAGGTAACAAAACACAGAAAGAAGATAAAAAAAAATGCATATTGGCAATATTTTCACTAGTAAAACTAACAGTAACTCATACATTCAACAGAAGAATAACTTGTACAGTCATACTGTAAAACACCATACAACAGTGAAAATAAATGAATATGGACATGGAGGAATCTAACAAATATAATGTCAATAGCAACAAACTGTAGAAGAAAATACTACAGAATAATTTCATCGATATGAAGTTTAAGACATGAAAAATTTATTGCTTTGCAACACCTATACATGTGGTAACTCTATAGAGAAAAACAAGGAATGACAAATGCAAAATTTCAGACATAGTTACCACTTGGGGTGAGAAGGCAAGGCAATAAGGGAAGAATATCCCGGAGCTTCCAATTAATTGCTAATGTTCCATTTCTTTAGCTAGGTAGCTGGTATATAGTGATCTTCTTAATTATTATTCTTTCTAACTTATATAGATAATATATATTTTAAATATATTTTATAAGCTTAAAAATTGTGATTTTAAAAGTAAAGAAATCATGGTTTTGTTATTTAAATCAATACCCTAACTGGGTCTAGAGACTAAAGCAAAATATTTTGTGACAAATTTTCCCAAATAATCTTCTGTATTGACTATAGATATCTTTTATAAAAGTTTATAGGTTTGTAAAATATCAGGGAAAAGTCTAGAGTAGGTAAAATTTGATATTTAATGGAATAGTATATCTACATGGAATGGAATTATCTGAATCTAAATGCAAAATTTTATAACATTTTAATTTAATCTAGTGTAATGTATTGATTTTTTCCAGGATAGCCTTTGAGATCTTAGCAAAGTCACTTCACAAATATATTACGTGTCTTTCTCTATATAATTCAGATAACCGATGACAATAAATTTAAATTCCATATGAACTTAGAGTTAAAAGCGAAAAGTTTTTCCATAAATGAAAAAAGGATAAAAATGCATTTATCAAGGAAAGAAAAACACTGTCAAATTTTATTACTTCATAATTTGTGTGTATAATAACTGTATGGCTAACAGCCAGATATGCCAAGGCAGCAACCACTAAGCAATTTTAAAATAACATTAGAAGTCTAATCATAGCTGACTTCATAGTTTGGGTTACATCTATTTTTCCAAACTTGACAAATCAATCTTCTAAAAATGAAGTTCTTACCATCAAAACACACACTATTTTGCTACTGTTACAATGGTGTTGACAATTAGGTCCTATAATTTGTTATCCAAAGTATATATGGAGTCATTGGGTGGTCGTGGGGATAAAGAAATCCCAGGGACTATATAGCCGGAGCTTTATGTATTACCAGTGAAACCTTTTTTCCTGGCAGCAATGTCAGCCATTGAGCCAACTAAAAGGCCAGGGTGTGTGTGTGGTATAGGCAGACAAATGCTATTTTGGGTTTAGTTTGGGTGTAGGCAGTATTGTATAGGCAGGAAATTAAGATACTTTGGAAAACTTGCTACAATACAAATCATTATACAAGGTTCCAGCATATTTGAGGTTGGGGCAAAGCCAGGTTGACGAAAGGGCTATTCTAAGGATATGAAATTGGCAGGCCTTTCCACCACACCCATTTAAGGCCAAATACAGAATTTTAGTTAGATGAGACTGTAAAGTTTACCTAGTCCACTTCTTTCAATGAATGCTTGAATCTCTAGCACAACATCTAAAAAAGGACATTGTACAACCCTTCTCTGAACACTTTCAGTGACAGGGAACTAGCTACTTCTTGGGGGAAGCTTATTTCATTTGGGGGTAATTCTAATAATTAGAAGAGTTCTCTTTAGCATTAAATCAAAATCTCTTGCCATGTAAATTCTACTTCTGACTGCAAATTCTGTTCTCTGGAACCATACAGAGGAAGTCTAATTCAGTGATGGCAAATACCAGGCCATAGCTGATTCCTCCTAGGTGAATACACTCAAAGGAGATTCAGCATGTCTTTAATGCACTATAAGCAACAACTCCACTCAAATAGAACTGACAATACAAAATACATTTATCACTGTGAGTCTAATCCCTCTTTTATATGACAGTTTAAAACATTTTCATACCACTGTGAAATTTGTCTTCAAATACATTATCTCATTTGAATTATAATACACTGCTGAGAACTGAAGTAAGCATTAGATATTACTGTCAATTTACAGAGAACATAGAGCCGTGCTGTCCAATATGGTAGCAACTAGACACATGGGGCTTTGAAGCAGTTGACATGTGGCTAGTTCAAGCTGAGATGTGTATACTTTATAAAGTACAAAATCCACACCAGATTTCAGACTTAGTATAAAAGAATGTAAAATATCTCATTAATAATTTATATTGGTCACAAAATTGGTCATAAAATATTTGAATATGCTAGTAAAAATTAATTTCATGTTTTTCACTTTTCATAATGTGGTTACTACAACATTTAAATTTATATTTGTGGCTAACATTGTATTTCTGTTGGACAGCACTGAATTAGCTCCCTTTGGCAGTTTAATCTTTGCATTGATTCATGGCGAATATCCAGGTGACCAAAAACCAGTCACAATTCTCTCTTTTAGCTCTAGCGGTCTATCATTTTAAGACTTTATATTCATTTGTATTAATTTTAGTTTGTTCAACTTGACCCGTTAATTTAATCTATTAAACAGTATTTGGATTCTGAGCAGAATCTGGCATACAGTAGATGCTCAAAAAATATTTGTTAAATGAAATCTGCCATCCAAAGCATTTAGGTATCCTTTTCCGCTTCATGTTCTATATAAATTGAATGTGCTTGCCTAAGTGTTTTCATCCAAGTCCCAGCATTGGCCTTAATTCATTATTGATGACCCTCTGAATAGACTTAGGACAGTGCCCTTGCTTTTTTAACATATGTATTACCAGTTCCCTGCACCAGATCTGCACTTAACGCACATTGACAAATAATGACATCAATATTACTATCATTGAGCTCAAATTTCCATCATATTCAAAAGAACACCATGAGACTCTGAAAAGTGGTTTGCTGAAATTCAAATTCTCTATTGGCTGTGTTTTCCTAACAGTACTAGAATGAAGATGGCCTGAAAGGAATGTGGAACTCTTCAATTCAATTTACCTTAGACAAGGAGGCATTAAATTGGGTACAATGGAACTTGAAGGTTCCATTTGTATATAAATAAGAGCAATGATTAATATTGCTTAACTCATTAGATAAAAAATAACTTCAAAGGGAAGTAATAATTTATTCTGAAGTCCCAAGGGCAAATTACTGGAACTCAATTCTCTTCCATAAATGTTTGAACCATGGCTTCAACCTATCTGAATAGCAGCACAGAAAGAAAAGGACAGGGGTTTAAAAATAGGGCCTAGATCTTGTTTTTTCATTTACTAGTCATACAAATTCCTGAAATTCTTTGAAGTAGGATGGAAATTCCATGAGGACAGGAACAATTGTTTAACCATATCTACAGTACTTGGCACAGAATATTATTTGTGTTCACTACTTAACAATTAATAAAAATGCAATTCTTTCCTTAGGTAATTTGGGGATAAGACCTACATTGGCAGTCTCGGAGGTCTGAGGAGTAATAGAAACAAAGCATATGACTGCAAACCATATGGGGCAATACAAATGTTTTTGCTAGTTCTTTTTTCTCATTTTGTCATTTTCTCTTTTTGCTCCCATTTCTCTCTCTGCTACCCATCACCTCCGCCTTTCCTTTTTCCTACTTTTTTCTCCCTTCTTGACTTTCTCCCTGAACATATTTCTTAGCTGAACATAAAACTGGAGATAAAGCTAATATTTTTTCAATATTTTTGAATTCAATATTATGTTCACAGCTATTAATTTTAAAAACAAGTAAATATTTAAATTGAAGGGGGCTGCTTTGTTCTTTTGTAGATTGGTAGTATGAATTAGAAAAATGGTTTCCCTTCAGTCTTTTTCAAGAGTGTGTTATATTATTCTTCTTAATGTGACTTTTTATCATCCTAAACTGGGAGTACAGCTAAAGTCAGTCTGAGGGTCATACTTAGCCTAAAAGCTAGAAATTCCTACCCCAACCCTAAGAGGCAATATGGAATAATGTAAGAGCTCTTGTAGTCTATTCAGAAACCAATACACTGAAGCCTTAATTCATACTTTCCTTTTAGGATAAAATAAGCATGCAGTCTAATTTTCTATACTTTATATATTTATTGCACTGTAAAATGCTGAATTACAACATGTCAAAACATTATAAGATACTGAACTGCCTCCTGAGTAAAAGAGGGAACACTATTTATAAATATCATTCTGGCGATAGTTATTTTACATCTTTAAAAACTGGTCACTCTCAAATTACTTCATTGATTAATCTTAATTTGAGAAATACTGTTCTATGAATAATATTCTGGTAAACAAAAGTTTAACCAGAGATTCCTGATATTCAACTATTGTTCAAAGTCTCTGTTACATGTAGAACTAGCTTCCCTGTGAGAAAACATGGTATGTGCTAACTACAAAACAATCTTAAATATGGGGCTGTGCCTGAGTGTCACAGTTGACCAAATCAACGACAGCTAAAACATATGTATGTATTAAATGTGCCAGATGCCTTCCGGGAACTTTATATGTACTAATTCATTATATTTTCATAAAACCCTATTATTTTCCTCGTTTTTATAGAAGAGAGATTAAGTATCTACACAAGGTCATATAGCTATTAAGAGGTAAAGCCAGACGGAAGTAAAAACTTAGGCATTTTGGCTCCAGAGTTCATTGTCTTAATTATTATGCTAAACTGCCTGTTCAATTAATATGATCCCATATTTTGTATATTCTAGATGTATGTTTTGTACACTTTAGATGTATAAAAAGTATGCAAGTATATTAATAGAAAAGCAGAAAATCATGACAGATATAAAATTTCCTGGAAGATAGTTTAGGCTTTCGACATTAGTTTGTTTCCTATCTCAAGGTGGAATGTAGAAAAATTGGATTAAATAATTTATTAGATCTTATTTAATTGGTATTTCTCCTGTATATACTTATGGTCAGTTAATCATAACCTTCGATTATGAAAATATTCGTAATTTCTAATTATGAGGCAAATGAGAAGACTTATATTGTTCTTTTTCACTAATGTTTGCACACATCTTAGGCATATAATGCTGGTAATGTCTTTGTAGTTCTTCGTATCATTTTTTTACATTCAAACTCAATATACTTTCAACGTTTAGCAAAAGTTTACCAGTTTTTACTTTTCTTATCAGTGAAATATCTTCACTGTCATTCACTGCAATTTTGTACACTAACCTGAAATGTACACATGCCAATGACCACGTAATTATTGCCACCATAGGCAATTAGGTTTCCTGAATCCCCACTCTCAAAGGGATTAAATTCTACCACATGCACATAATCTTCACAATTCACAGTGTAGGTAGCACTTCTTGTGGCATCTTGCTTCATCTTGTATGTCAAAGGTTGAGCAGTTGTAAAAATAAAACAGCCTTCTACTGGACAAGGTCATGAAACTGTGGATTACAGCACAGATACAGTTAGATAGAAACAATCAAAATGTTACTTTCAGCAAATGAATCAAAGTAAGAACATTATTGCAAATGCCAGACAGCTCAAAAGAAATTATTTAAATACTCTGTGAATGATAACTGCAGTATAAATCATCATAATTTTGTTTAGATTGTCTAAAAGATAATAGGGAGTATTTAAAAACAGAATCACTTTAATAGTAAATATATTTTAAAAAATTAATGTTAATATTTACAAAGCACTATTTGCAGATGCCATGTTATGCATTTTACTGATATTATCACACCAAATATTTGCATAAACTAAGACGGAGGTACTACCTATGGTTCTCATTTTACAAATGAAGAAAACAAGGCTTTAAGACATTAACTAGCTTGCAAAGCTTGTAAGATGAACCAGAATTTGAAAACTTTATTATGTTGGACACCAGAGCTAGAGAAGAAAAACAAGAGCTCTCAGTCTTGAAAGAGCTCACAATCCAGGGATAGTCAATGGTTCAGAGTGAAAAGTGCTATAAGCAGATAGGAAATACAGGACCTAGAAGGAGTGCCAAAAAGTGTGATATAAAAATAATATTCATAAAACCAGGCACAAAACCTCCATTAACCTGTCGTGGCCTGGTGTGCACTCTGGAAATAACATTCCTAGATGAGACTTAAGAGTTTTTGTTGTTGTTGTTTCAATAGGATGCAGAAGTGGTCCTGAAAACAGTTGGGCTCAGTAACAAACACGCAAATATCTGATGAGTATTTAACTAAGAATCAGACGAGATGAGTCCAACCTCATGGAACCTATACACTAGTAACCTTAACAAGTGGACATCCTGGACTGAACATTTGTTAAGTGTGACTAGCAGGTGAGATGCCCTCAGACGGACAGCGGTGTGGGAAGTGCAAAAGATTCAAGGTTAAGATCCTCGGTTCCTATTTTTATTAAAGTAGTGCTCGTTCTCACTACTTCATCAGAGTCTAACAGTACAGGGTGGGCTGGACTGGTCTCTCCAAAATTGGAAGTGTAGAAGAGGGAGAGAATAAGAGAAGTTCCTGCAAAGAAATCCGAAGCCTCTTCGTGTCAGGCAGGCCCCGCGAGACCCCGCTACCGCCTCCCCCAGCCAAGATCGGAGAAAATACGGGTGGAAAATCCCCGGGGAGCGCGGGGTGGTCAGTAGCAAACCGGTGCGGTCCCCAGGGCTCGGTGATACGCACCGGAGACCGCCGAGAAGCGGTCAGAAGCAAGCTGATCTCGGTAGAAGGATGCCGTGGCTCGCGTCGATTCTGCTTCCGAGTCAGAGGGCGGAAGCGGCGATTGGCTCCCACGCCCTCCCGCGAGATTTAAAATGTAACCGGAAACGACTTGAACAGCAGAGACTGCAGCTGGGTGGGACCTTACTTCAGTTGAGTGTGCAGCACTGGGGTCTTCCCCAAGCCAGGTGAGTCTCACGTCTTCTTAACCTGCCTGTCACACTTTCAGTGTTGATTGAAGTCGCGAGTATTTCGGTGACAGCCAACTGCCATGTGACCAATTGGGGCATTATTTGTGCAGTGGCTTCGCCGTAGAGCCTGATTGGGTCTGGAAGTATTGAACAGAGTTCACAGTATCTAGTAATGGGTGGAGCTGAGAGGCTGAGGCCCATAGGGACCTACTTAGGTTCATTATTTAGGCACTAAACCAGATTTTTAGTCCCCAAACATCCGAAGACTCCAATTCTGGTACATTCGCTCTCCGTATTGAATCCTCCCAAGGGATGTTTTGAGCCTGCATTCTGACAATGATAGCAGTGACTGTCGTTTTCTATTGAGCACCTATTAAGTGCTTGGCATTAGGTGGGTTATTGTCTCGGCAACGTCTCATAATCTTATAAGGCAGGAGATATCCTCCCCGTTTTACAGATGAAGAAATATATGCTCATAAGAGATTTTAAATACTGAAGGGCATACAGCTAACAAATAGGAGAGCCTGGATGCCGATCCTTGACTTTCTGACTCAAAACTAGTTTTTTTAATCATCTCACACTGCTTCCCCAGTGACAATTTTCCATCTCACAATTTTTGTTCCAGTGCAGCTTGGAATCCCGTTTTGTAAAGCAAGTATTCTTATCGCTTCAGCCTTCTAGTGTTTTCGTGCAGTGTAGCCTGACATTTAGAGTGCTTGCATATTCATTATCTCATTGACTCCTCATAACTGGCTGGAAGGTTTTATTCCTGTTTTCTATCTGATGTTACCTCTACCTAAAGCAGTCAAGTGTAAAGATTATTGCCGAGGCTCACATAGCCTGCTGGCTACTAGAAAAATTGAGACTAAACCAGAGTTGGCAAACTCTCCGCAATGCCTGTTCTTGTGCAGCCAGCTCCCAAGCCAGAAATGTATTTTATATGTTTAAATGGTTGGGGTGGGGTGGGGTGGGGAGATCAAAAGAAAATAATATCTTGTGGTGTGTGAAAATTATGTAACATTCAAATATCAGTTTTTATTAAGTTTTGTTGAAGCTCCTTTGTTTATGTATTATCCATGGCCATTTTCACACTGGAAGGTCATTAAGTTGAATAGTTGTAACAGAGACTGGCCTGCACTCCTCAAATAGTTACGATATGGCCCTCTCCAAAAAGTGTACTGACCCCTGAATGAGACTGTTGGCTTTTTTATGTGCCACGTACTATTTTAGAAACTTAACTTGTATTTATGTCATTTACTTCTCATGAAACCCCATGAGATAGGAACTGTTATTATTTTCATTTGTAGTGTAAGGAAGCTGAGGTAGGGAGAAGTGACATAACTTGGGAAAGATCTCAGAGCTAGTAACTGGTGGAGCCAGGATTCAGAATAGTCTAATTTCAGATTAGTCTTTCTTTTTAGTAATCTGAACTCATAGTACCTTTAAATAATACCAGTAAATAATTTACTACTAAAGATTTATTTCAGTCATATTGATCATCTCACTGAAGCTTTTTCTTATAAGAGATGAGGGAGATATTTTGAAGAGAAATATAATTCTTAGCTATTTACCAGGATTTGTGTTTATGTAGATACTTTACCTTACAGTCTTATACCTGTATCTTTAAGTTGAATCACTGATTATGTATATAATTATTTTATAAATGGCATATGCCCATTTTCTTGATCATATAAACCCAGATACACAGTAAATATCTGAGATTTTGTTTATGCCATTAAAGAAAGAAGAAAAAGATCACAGAAGGAGTAAATAAATGGGATGTGTACAGAACAATACCTCAAATAAGATAATATGTGAATATGTTGGAGACTGGGGTAAAAAAAAAACACAACTTTTTAGCAGGTACGCCTGTAAACTTAGAGAAAGGAATTGGCTGCCTTACATAGGCTTGGGTATGTAAAACATTAGAACTATCTCCAATTATTTTGAAAGCTTTTTGTTTGTTAGGATAAGTTATGTAATATAGTGATTTAAGAGCACAGCCTATGGAGTTAGGCGTCTTGGGTTTAGGTCTGTTTGATCATTTGCTAGCTAGTGACATGGGGTATCAGTTTTTTCCGATGTAAAATGAGGATAATAATAGACTTTCCTCATAGGACTCTTGTGAAGATTGAATGAAGTAATAGATATGAAGCTTTTGAAAAGTATTTGGTACCAAGAAACTTCCTAAATTAGATATTGTGTTGGTTATCTATTGCTATTTAACAAACCACCCCAAAACTTAGTGGCGTTAAAACAACATATTTGCTTATGATTCTATGGATCAGCAGTTTGGGCTGGACTCAAGTAGGTGGTTCTGCTGGTCTTTTCCTGGGATTGCTCATGTGGCTGCAGTTCATCTGGCAGGTCGATTGGGGCTAGCTAGTCTTAAGATAGTCTCACTGGCATGTCTGTGAAATGGTATTGGTTGTCAGTTGGGGCACCTTGATTTTGCTTCATATGACCTTTCCAGCAGGCTAGCTTGGACGTCTTCATATGGCAGTCTGAGAGTGAGAGCTAATGCCTCAAGGTTTTATGTCAGATGGCCGCCCAGACCACCTTCTGGTTGGATGATTTTCTGAGAGAACTTAGAGGACTCAGCATATAGTTGTACTCACAGCTGTAATTGCTAACAGCAAAGAGATACTAAGCAAAATAAGCAAAGGAAGCAAGCGCATGGGGAAAAGTCTAGGGGAGACCGGCACAAGCTTCCAAAGTTCCTCTTAGTGGAGTCACACAGGACATGCTTAATTTCTTTAGCAACGAGTTGTGACAACGTGTGAAATGTTGTGTGCCAGGGAAACTGTTTAGAGATTCAGTGCCCAGAATATTTGCTGGGGACCGAACACGTAGACATCCTCTGTCTTTATTCGAAAATTCCAGACTGAGAAGAAAAGCATGTGTTCAGCATAAACTCTATTGTTTGTGCAAACAACTTAGGCACAGTGAGCCCCTCTTACTGGAATCCCTCCTGAAATCTAAGTTCCCAGATGCCAACCAAGTGCCAACCTTGTAAGCAGGACTTTCAATGAATAGCAGCTCTAGGCCTGGAACTCCCACGATGTCCTTCTTGACACTTTCTGTTGGCCAAGTTAAGTTACAAGGCCAACTCAGATTCAAAGGGGTAGAAAAATGGACCATCTCCTTTGGGACAATATAAGGATGAGGAGAAATTGGCTTTGTCACGCGGCTCCAATCTACCACAGTGACTACCACCTATCTCAGAACAAATATTTCTAAATACAACTTTAATTAGCTATGTCTGTGTCTTTAATTATAAGTTCATGGAATTGGTGTATCTGTTTTGTATGAATTTTCAGATTGAAGGTTGAATTTTGTTGTTTCAAATGATTTGGCTTAAGAAGACTAAAGGAAAGGAAAATATGATTGGGAAGAAATTGTTTTATTCTGTTTTCCTAAATTTAATTAAAAGTAATCTTAGTAAATATGAAATGACCTCTCATTCATTACTTATTTTTCTCTAACTCTGCTTGCTTACATATGTTAAATATTAATTTCCAATTAAAATAAAGCTTTTTAATATTACATTCTGTCCTACTTTAAGAGGATGGCTGTGTTTAATCAGAAGTCTGTTTTGGATATGATTAAAGAGTTCAGAAGGAATTGGCATACTCTTTGTGACTCTGAGAGAACTACTGTATGTGGTGCAGACTCCATGCTCTTGGCATTGCAGCTTTCCATGGCAGAGAATAACAAACAGGTTAGTAGACTAAATACAGGTTAACTTTGATTTTAAGTGAATTTTGGTTACTGCCCATTTGAATAAACTTTGTTAATTTCTTTTCAATAGATTTCCTCCTATGATAATACCAGTGTGCTGTTTACACAAATGCTTCTGCATATCTGTGTCAAAAATTACTGTTGGATTTGAAACGATTTGTTTAAAAATTAAGGTCTTCATATGTATATTTCAACATAGGACATGTACATTTGATGTTTAACTTAAAGTCTTCAGATAAACATGCGACTATTATGATATTATGGTTAAAAATTATTTTTATTTTATGACTTTTTTTCTCTAAAAATTCTAGAAGGCACACAAAAATAATGTTTACTTAAATATAATCAAAATATTTTTGACTAATTAAAGACTCTGTAGATTAAATTAATTGTTCCTAGGCCAGGCTATGAATCAGAATCATTTGGGAGGGCTTTTAAAATATATTGGCTCCTGTGCCTCAATCTTGGAAATTCTGATTTTCTTAAAATGCACTGAGACACTGGAAATTGCTCTTGTTTAATCTCTCCAAAGTGATTGCTACATAGTTGGCTTGGGCCAAACCGATCTTTGGAATGAACTCTACCTTGTTCAGGTAAGAGAAGGATGAAGGTAGGCTCCGTGGTAATGGAAGACTTCCTGACTTTTAAATAGTATACTTTAGGGAAGGGAAGTCTTTGGATGGGAAAGGTTTAAAGAAGGGATAAAGGGCGGGGAAAGTTCAGAAGAAGCATCCAGGGGGATCAAATTCATGATGGTTTGAAGATGGTAAGGAGACTGTCTTGACTAGAGAAGATTTTTAGAGTGTGGAATTGGTTTCCATGGATCTGCTGAGCTAGGTAGTGAAGTGACATTCTGATGAATTATTTTAATCCCATATGCAAGTCATTCCCAGAATTTTAGATTTCATATACCAGTAAAATTTCCAAAAAAAAGAAAAAGGACATTGACAGATTTGAACATTTCTCCTGTTGGCAAATAAGGCCATTAAGAAAAAATAATTACAAGAACCATCATTTTAACGCCTAAAAATTAGTAATTATGTTATCTTAAAACAAGAGATGATCTTTCCTATACCTGGATAATTGGCAGTTTTGCATATTTAAAACAATCTATATTAAGAAATTCTGAACATAGAAAAATTTTGACAAAATTTTTAATAGTCATTCTTTCAACAAATATACATTGAGTTTTTACTATGTGCTAGACATTCTAAGCATTAGGAATATAGCACTGAAGGAAATCATTGCTCTTATGGAATTAATCTTTTATTCAAGAGAAGAGCTAGTACTCTAATAAAGATATTTAGTGTTTTAAGTCATAATAAGTGCTACAGAGATATAACTGAAGAGTACATGGAGGACTTCTTGTAATTTAAGATAGAGTGATCAAAGAAAGCCTCATCTAGAAGTTGCTGTTTGAGCAAAGATTTGAAAGAGGGGAAGAAGGAGCTAGTCATGGGGATTTAGGTGGGAAGGGACTATTAGGCAAAGGGAGTAGTAGATACAAGGGCCCTGAGGTGAGAATATGCCTGGCAGGTTCAAGGAACAGCAAGGAGGCCAATTACAGTTATTTATATAAATGTTAATTTCTTCTCTTTCTTCCTCCCTTCCACAGATTTATTTTCCTTCCTTCCTTCCTTCCTTCCTTCCTTCCTTCCTTCCTTCCTTCCTTCCTTCCTTCCTTC
>NW_006437736.1:7103199-7126398 GCF_000325575.1 Pteropus alecto | reverse complement strand
TCCCCTCCACTTCCCTTCCCTCGTTCTTCCTTTTTTTTTTCCGAGCTTTTGTGTGCCACCAGGCATTGTGATAAGTGTTGGAGTTAAAATGGTGAGCAAAACCAGACATGACTCCTTAAGCTTATTGCATAGTAGGTGAGGCAGACATTAAGTAGAAAATAATACAAATAAGTGCAAAATTATAGCTGTGAGAAGAAGAGGCATATGATGCTATGGGACCAGGGAGTTGACCTTGCTCAGATCAATATGAGCTCTAAAGGAAGGAGAGAGGTTAACTGGGCAAAAGAGTCAGGGGCAGGATACGGATGGAAAAACAGCATATGCAGAGGCTCTGTGGCAGGAGACTGGAGATAGAGTTTGGGAAAAAAGGGGTGATCAGCGGTGGTGGTTACATGTCCAATTTTTTTGTTCCTTAGTTTTAATCATAGTCATTGTTAAAAATCAATTTTACTTAGGTTTGTTGAAAAAGGAAGTAGCACTTTTTTGACATTTTATTTTGAAAAATATTAAAACTTCTAGAAAAGTTACAAGAATAGTACACTGAACTCATGTGTGCTCTTCACTTAGATTCACCAATTATTAACATTTTGCCACATATGCAATCATTCTTTTTATGTTTTGTATGTATATTTTGAATGAATATTTGATATTTTATATGTATGTAAATATATAAAATAGGCACATGAATATATTGTACACACATAAACACACACACACACACACATATATACGCATACATGCATACATACATGTTGTTATTACTCTGTATGAACCATTGAGTCTTTATCCCTAAACACTCTTGGTGTACATTCTGTGGGTTTTGACAAATGTATAACGACATGTAACCGCTATTATAGTATCGCACAGAATAGTTTTACTGTGCTAAAAATCCTCTGTGTTCTACATATTCATCCTCCCTCTCTCTAACTCTTGGCAATGACTGATATTTTTACTGTCACTGTAGTTTTGCCTTTTTCAGAATGTCATGTGGTTGGAATCATATAGAATGTAGCCTTTTCAGATTAGCTTCTTCCACTTATATGTATTTAAGGTCCTCCATATCTTTTTATGGTTTGATAGCTCATTTCTGTTTAGCAGTGACTAATATTCCATTGTATGTATTTATCACTTTATTCATTCACCCTGTTTTACTTTTCTTTCAACCAATATTCAATAAGATATTCAATATTCAATAGTTTTTTAGTTTGATAATTATTGGATTTTCTGCCATCATCCTAATTATTTCCAAAAGCTCTTTTTTTGTTATCTCTATTTTAAAATATACTGTTCTTACTTCAAGGGTATTATATTTTCTCCTTTGAGATTATTTTGTTGAGGTTTTCTTCTTGCATAATCTGTTTCCTGTAAGTTCCTTGTTTTTGTTAGTTTTCTTTGGGAAGGATTTCCTTTCTTCTTATTAGAGACTTTCTTACATGATGATCCGTGGCCATCTACTTACATTTAAGTGGAGCACTAGCATGCTATTGGCTGCTCTGTATGCAGGGTTACCACTCTCCATTCTGATTTGCCTGGCCTTTGGTTGGGGGAGCGGGGAACTTCAATGCCAATATCTTTGGGAAATCTCTTGGAACTGTTTCCTCAGAAAAGAGTCTTCTTTCTTCCTGCGTGAATGGTGTAAAGTTGAGCTGCCGATGTGTTGGGAGCCTGAAAGGGGTGTCAGAATTTAAAATATAAACTATCATGTGATTCTTATGGTTTTCATTTGTGTACTCTTCTCAACTGCACTCTTTAGTCCAGAGACTGTGTTTTACCCTCTCCAGGGAATAAACGTCCAGTTTTCTGCCAAAGCAGATGACTGCTGTTCTCTGTCTCAGCCAAAATTAGGTATTAGGCAAAAATCTAAGTGAAGGTTACCCAGAGAGGTAAGTGCAATACTGAGGCTACTTCAGAAATCTCTTCACAGGCAAGTGTTTCTGAACACTGAAATCTGCTGGGCAGATTTTTTTTTCTAGTGGACATGTTAAGAGAGTTGTCCTTAAGGGGCTTTGGCTTTATATGGCAGGGCGGGCAGGGAGGGTCTCTGATCCAGCTTCCTACCTTTCTTGAGCTCAGTCAGCTTTGTCTCTTAAACTTTGTGCTCGGGTTCAGAAAAATCAGATTTTCTTGAGTACCAGGGAGTAGTATACACCAGCAAAACACAGGCCCACCATTTGCTTACCTCTCTCTGGCACTTTCTTACTGTTTTTGACCTTTTGTAATTTCCTGTTTTTTATGGACAATTCTAGTCATGCTTTTCCTATTTTCTTTTCCTGCAGTTTTAGGTATTTTATACCAGGAAGGGCGTCTCTGTATATCCAGACACACATGTTAATGTGTCTATTATAGAATTACAGCAGATGGTATATGTTCTTTATACATTCTTTCTGCATCTTGTCTTTATCATCCAACATTATTTTCAAGAGCACTTCAGGTACTGATAGACAGAAAAAAATTGATCTATTTCATTCATTTCAACAGTCATCTTTTGTATGATTGATACATTTTATTCATTTTTGGATTTTGGATTCAATTTTAGGTATTGCAAACATTTCTGCACTGAAATGAGATGTCTGTGCACTGATCCAGAGGTTCTCTAGGCCCCATACCCAGCAGGTCATATGACAGATACATCTATAATTTGACTTGATGCTATCATACTTCTCTTCAACTGGCTATTGGAATTTACATTTGTGTCAACAGGATAGGAGAATACCATTTTCTTATCTCTGTCCATTTTATACGTTGTCAAACTTCATTAGAAAAAAAACTGGTACTTCATTTAAATTTTTCTGGTAACCAGAGCATTTAAGCATCTTTAAAAATGCTTATTTTACCATTTAGGTGTCCTCTTCTTAAACTGTCTATATATCCTTTGCTTATTTTGCTGTTGAGTTGCTCGTGTCTTGTTCTTTCTTACTCTTTGAAAGAGTTCTCTTTGTATTTTAGATACTCTCTTTGTTTTATGTACACTTTATTGATACCTTCCATTGTGCCCCATTTTACCCACTTTCACTAGATATGCTTTCCTTATGTTATTTTAGCAGTATTTATATGCCAGACCCCTCTACTGAGTCTTGCTTTGGTATGATCAAATACTCACTGGACATTTTACCTTGATGTCCTATTGATGTCTCTGCATCACTTTTTAAAAATAGACCACATCATTTGCTCCCTCAATTTACCTTCCTATTCAGATTCTTATTCTCAGTGGTATCTATCATTGTTCACTTCATCACTGAAGCTAGATCTTATTTAAGGGTCACATTAGAGTGTTTTTCCTTTGCTCCCCATTACAATCCATATCTAAGTCTTGCCAGTATTACTGCTGGAGCATTTTTAAATATCTGTCCTTATTTAATAATCTGAAGAAATGGCATTAAGATAGGTAATGGATTCTGGAGATATTGTATAAATGGAAAGGGCTGGCTGAAGTTTAAACCTTGGTGACCGTATACTAGGAAATAAGGAGAGAGAGAAATTGAGGCAATTATTAAGAATCGTTTAGTGATTGAGTGCAATTATTCTGGAATCAAACAGAGCATGTTTAAATCACCTCCTATTATTTATTTACTTGTTTATGAATAATTAAAGAATAAATTAATCAACAAGCTAAGTGAAATATAGCCTGAAAAAACTTTAGTTATCTTTGTAAAAATTTTGACATATCGAAATATTCAATCCAAGTCAGTTTTTCTTCAAGGCTTGCGTATGTAGCATTCACTTAGGATCTCTTTTTACTTGTTAATTTTCTATTTGCTAATTCACTATATTCACTGTGAAAGTTCAGACTCTGGGAAGGAAAAAAGGGGTGGTGAATTGCAACTGAGTTTTTCACAGTTTGTGTAGGTGTGTGCACATGTGCAGTGGAGATGGACTGCAGTTCAGTTTTAATTTAACTCTCCATGTACAGAGTTAGCTTAGGCATTTCCAACTGTGCCCAGACTGCCAAATCACTCAGCAGTATGAAACAACATACACATATGCCTGCAGGTGCATTCATAAGTAGCATATAGTAATAAAACAGTGGAGTTGGTTGTATATATCCTTCACCTACGTTTTTCATCCCATGTTAGCAGTCTATTTAGGTTTTTAATTCCCTGAAGTTTGAGAACATGAGCCCCTAAAGTATAGTCCTTATAAATGAATTTGACTACAGTAAAACTTTTGAATACTTAGAATTGTTAGTCTGTCTATTGGCATATTTGTTTTCTTAACTACTTTAGTGGGGAAAAAGAAAACATTAAAATAATCTTTGAGTTATAGGTTTTTTGCGTGTTTTCAGAGGAGCAAGATATTTTTGC
This sequence comes from Pteropus alecto, assembly GCF_000325575.1. Classification (NCBI taxonomy): domain Eukaryota; kingdom Metazoa; phylum Chordata; class Mammalia; order Chiroptera; family Pteropodidae; genus Pteropus; species Pteropus alecto. The sequence continues at coordinate 7,122,097 of NW_006437736.1, read as the reverse complement.
TTAAATCATATGACACCTCTTTGGCAGTTTTATATGGTTGAAGATTTAATCTATATAGATTTCATTGACCTTATTATATGGTAAGTATATATGACTTTATTAGGTTGCAAATAATATATTAGCTTTTTCTTTTTTTGGAATTGGCTTCATAGTTAGACTCTAGCAATTATGTTATACTTTTCACCTAAAAAGCCTTAAGAACTTTACAGAGAAAGATATTAATTTTATAACTTAATGGAAAGCAATCACACCACCTGTGGTTGACTGTCAGATTTGAAAATGACCTAACAATGACATAACAAGAAACAATTTTAAAAATTAGATTACATTTAAAACAAAAAGTTGAAATTAATTTGAATAAAATAGTTTATTTAATAAAAAAAATTTATTACATTTATCAGACCTCCCCCAGCAAAGAAAACTAAAATTATTTTACTTTTAATAGGAAGAGAAAGGAAACTGATATTTTTGATTATCAACCATTTATCAGGTATTATTTAATCTGTACAATCTCATTTTATAACCAGGGAAACTGACTCTGGGGCATTTCAGTATCTTACCCAAGTTCACACAGCCAATTAATGCTCTCATGTAGACTACCCTTTCCCTTTTGTTAAAATTCTAGTTAAAAATGTAAAGTTTATTTAAAATTTTGAATAATTATAAATAATTTTGATAAAATATGTGAAGTAAAAGTGCTCTAAAAAGTGTAACTGTTGCTTTTTCTCATTTTATTCTCGTGAAATACAATCCTTGCTATGTCCATCAAAGAATTAAAGCATTGAACATTTTGAACTTCCTTCAAAAAATTAGCCAGCTGGCATGTTTTCCTAGGAAAACATTTTCTGATTTGACCACAGACTCTCTCTCAATCAGTTGTTACTGGTTTGAATAATAGAATATGCTGTCATGGTGGGCACCTGATCATGAAAACTGATATCTAGAGTGCATTTTTATTTGGATTTAAAATGTTTTTACAATCCCAGTATAAACACTGTTAACTAGTCAGAACCTTTTCTCACAAGATCAAGGACTTGCATAGTTTTATTTTAACTAGTTATAGTCAACAGGATGAGAATAGATTGTACATTTACTTAATTAAGCAAAATCTTAATTTATTTTTAACATGAAGGATGTTATACCAAACTAGTTTTAGGAATTTTTGAGATAATACAATTTAGTTTTGAAACTCTTAAGTAGCTCAATTTATTTGACTTAAATGCCACTTGGAGATTTTATAGTATGTAACCTTTATGAGATTGGGAAGTAAAGTATGTAGTTTATGACTCAGAACTGAGAAATTACAAATCTGTCTTGATTTTAGAATATGGATCCAAGTTTTGAGAGTTACTGATTTTTTGGTTGTTTATTAAACTAATTTTATGAAATACTAATTTTTACCAATGTGATGTAACAGGTCCCTACTCTATGGACAATATGGACAATTTTCTTAGTTGCCTTTATATGGATGAGTAAAGAGTTAATTATTTTAAGGCAGTTTGTATACTTTGTCTTAAATTTGGATAGTAACTAGATATCTGGCTGATCTTTATAAAAGATATAAAAATATATTTTGAAAGAGTCAGATATGTAGACATAGTACTATATTATTTGATTCTGTTTGATTTCTGTTATTTTTTATTGGCTAAATATGATATTACAATTTAGTTCCAGTGAATTATAGTTCTATTGCAATACCCACCCATATTTAAATGCAATTATTGGAAAGATCTAGGTGTTAGCAGAAAATGCTAACATATTAACAGAGCTTAACTGTGGAAGAGAGTGACATTGATACATTTCACAAAACCACACAGGGATACTTAAAAATATTTGTTACTCATATGCAACATTGGAAAGGGGTAGTTAGAATTTTTTATGGAATTATGGTTGGCCATTTCTGGAGGGCACCATTATTAATGTTTGGGATATAAAGTGGGAGCAGAATACAATCAATTAAAAAATAAACACCTTCAGAATGTTCACTGAAATAATTTATCATGTTGATATTAAAGAGACAAAAAGAACAATTTTGCTTGATTAGTAACACCTGACAACATATAGTAAGAAACCTGACTATGGCTTTTTAGCAATTGTTTGCTACAGTATAGTGTGTCCCTGAGCAGAGAAGAATCAAAATTCTTCTCTGATTCAAGGTTTTAGCAGAGATATTTTGCTTTCCCTGGAAGAATAATGAAATAAAACAATTTTAAAAAATTTAATTTTATAATCATGTTTTAAGACTAATCCTTAGGATATGTGGTATGTGGGAATCCATTATGGCATTGACAGTTTTAAATAAGAGATTAAAAATACATCAGCTGAAAGAACTAAAAGGAACTAAATATTAATAGAATCAAATGTTTCTCTAATCAGTAGTACTTAAGTTCAGCTCAGTGCCTACCCATTTCCTCTACTTTGAGTAGCAGAAATTTAGTGAAGCTCAGGTAACAGACAATGACTATATGCCAATTTTGTCATGGACAAACTTGTCATAGTTGTTCATATTTTATAAAATCATCAAAATCTTTTATATCTGGTTTTAAAATTATTTCACAACTCAACTTGGATGTTCTTTACAAGTCCTCAAGAATTCATTGTATACTTTTCTATAACAAGATTCAGTTTGTACTTCCCATCTCAATTATAAGTTAATTAATATTCCGGCACCCAACTTTATCGCTTTATTTTTGGCATTGTCTCTTTCAGCATGGTGGAGAATTTACAGCTTCTCTGAGTGATGTCTTATTGACCTGGAAATACTTACTACATGAGAAATTGAACCTACCAGTTGAAAATATGGGAACGATTGACCATTATGAGGACATTAGGAGGACTTACGATGGTTTTTTAAAGAATAGTAATATGTTAGATCTTATCGATGTTTATAAGAAATGTAGTGTTTTGACTTCTAATTGTGAAAATAATGCCAACGTATCTCCTGTAAGTATTTTTTTAAACAATTCTATCTTAAATTAAAATTTGGCAAGATTTGTTTTTATTTTAAACTATGATATCAAGCTTTTATATTAACTTGATAGTACTTTTATTTTTCAGATCATGTTAAGAATGGAAAATTTAGCTACCTGAAAGCTAGTCATTACTTGAAAGAAATATTTTAGTGGTAGATTTTGTTGAACTTGTGTTATTATTGTTCGGTCAAAATATAAGACCAGCTTCTTATTAGATTAAAAAAAATGTTGTTTTTTTTTTTTTGAACAAAGAAATTAGTCCCAAATGCATGATTTCTTGTTGAATTAAGTCAAAGATAGCTTTTCTGTTTTGCTCTCTTTGTTTAATGTGCATCTCTTCATCTGGAATATGTTGTATAAATGATTGCTATGACTCTTTCTGTGGATTAATAATAATATTTTACTGAGATGGGAGTATCATTTTGTGAGGCTAGCATGATACAGTATGCATGAGATAATATACACCTTTTTTTGCACATATATATTCATTCTTTTTTATGGTGTATAAATTTTAAAATTAATGGAGTAAGTAGCAACCCTTGCTGTTTGGTTTTGTCTATATCAGAATTAAACTGTTTCAGAATATATTTGGTTATATGTAGTTTGTTTTATAGTGTTAAAAATATTTTTCTTTATCTTAACATTTACTGAGTGTCAATAAAGTAGTAACTAAATAATGGTAATAACTAAATAATTATAGCTATAATTAGAAGAAAACTTACTGTATTTTCTAAGATATTAAATATTTTATAAATATTTCTATCTGATACATGGGAATATGATTTGGCTGCTTATAATAGAAATCTCCACGATGACAGTGGTTTAAAAAAGTGGAAGTTTGTTTCACTTTTTTATAAAAAGATGTCTAAAGGTTAAGTATCCAAGATTGAAGTGATATCTCCATGGTTATCAGTTACCTAAGACTTTTCTGTCATTTCGTTCTCCTATCTTACTTCTTGACCTCTACTTTCAAGATTATTTGTAGTCCAAGATAGCTGTTACAGCTCCAGACATCATAACAGCTTTCCATGCAACAGGAAATAGTAAGAGAGCACAGCACTCTGCTTTTGAAGAAACATAGCTCTTTTTCTTCCATCTCATTGCCCAAAGCTTAGTCACATTGCCACATGAGGAAGCTAGGAAGGATGGAGAATATAGTGTTTATTCTGGGTAGTAACATGCCAGAATAATAAGAAAAACTCTGTTAGTTAGGAAGTAGGGGAGAATGGATATCGGTGGGCAGTTTGCTATCTTTGCCTCATTGAGCTATGATGGAAACCTTTGTCCTGTTGTAAGTTTCTCAAAACACGCATGCATCATTTACATACAGACACCCACCCATGCGCATCCACAGTACAGTAAAGAACTTGTGAGTAAGGATAGTATTTTTTTATTCCTCTCTAGCTACATATTTTTTGCTTGTTTGTAAAAATGGTTTTTTACAGTTAATTTAGGCTAATCAAACATAAATATTGGATTGTAGGACCAACAAAGATCTTTCGGGAAGCCAATGAGAGTATAATCCGCCTGAGGTCTCTGGACACATTATTTTCATCTTATCCTTTGCCGTAACTCCTCTAATAAGTCGCTTCATTTAAGCGAACCAATTTATAGTATGAGATATATAAGGGTCTACATTTGAGGGAGTTCTGTGTCTCCAAATATCAACATGTCTCCTCTGCAGAACATCAGGAATGAAACAGGAGCTGCTGAGATGGTAGTATACGAAGTAGAACGTTTTCTGTATTTATACCTGAGAAGTCCAACAACTTGATCTCTGATACTTAGGTTTGCTCTAGGGAAATTTCCAGTGAGGAAAAAGTGAGCAGGAAAACATATCCCTAGATTAAGTTCTAATGCTAAAAGTGTCTTTAAAGATATATATCAGAAAATTCCAAACAATTCTGAATTTCAGGATCCTGAAATTTCATAATCCTGATAAAGTTTGTTTATTTCTTATTTAATGTAGCCTAAATAAGGCAGGAATTATGAGGAATTAAGATAAAGGTAAGACAGGGCTGCTCCGGGAACATGATAATTTGACTAATGTCTCTTTGTCCTGTATTTCCTACTTTATAATCCCTTTCTTGAGGAACATGGATGCAGGGCCCATGGGCACCTGGGAGCATATAAGGCCTCAGATTATAACGAGTCAAAGTAGAGAGCATTAGTACAGAGCTTGCTTTCTCATGGAATGAGCAATTATCTGGTGGACAACATCAGAGACCTGGGCTAAGGAGCAGAAATGGTAGATCCTAAGAAGAGCTTAGCAGCTGTCAGAGATCTGGGAACTCTCTAGAGGAGGTCAAGAAACGCCCTCTGTGAGAGTGTCAGGATTCCCTAACTCTCCAAAAGCCTACGAGTAGCTGAATGGATGGGCTGACTGTTGGTGAAGCTTGAGAGACCACAAGATGATTTTTCCTTGGCCTAAGCAGGTGACTCGCAATCTGTTTATTTCTCCATTGCTGCTCTATAATGAGCAGAGACCATGTCAACTTGCATAACTTGTAGAACTGTCATCACTTAAGGTACCTCTACAGTCAGACTTGGCCCCAAAGAGCCAATGAAAAAAAGCAACAGTCACTTAAGGAATTCCAGCAGCCAGAAATGAGTCAACCGAAAACACACATACCCAACAAAATATTGCTACTGGAGGAGAATGACAACAACAAATAAATACTCAAGGAGATCCCAGGGTACACCCAAACATAAGACTTTCTAGATGTTAAAAAGAAAGAAGAGAAAGAAAAGTTTCCCAATGCAATAGACCCAAATTAGTATCCTGGAAGTCAAATACAATTAATATTTAAAGCACAGAGAAAAAAAAATATAAAGAAATCATGAAGGAAAGAAATTTGGAGTTTGGATCTATAGGATTTAACATGCAAATGATAAGAACCCCAGAAGGAGAAAAAGGAACAGATACCAAGGTATCGTTTACCAGCCCAGTTAAGGGAGGGATTTGTGAAGATACGCAAAGATTTTAAGAATGTCATCTTCACACCTTGCGTGAAGAATTTACCTTTCCAAAGACCATAATAACTAAACAGGTGAACTGGAATAGTTATCTACCTAGGGAACGATAGTAGTGAGCAGTAAAACTTGGAGTGTGTGTGTATATAGTTAAAATGGTATGGATAGACTGGAATATGTGTGCTAAAATGGAAGGTTTACACTAAAGGAAATTCTAATATTAGTTTAGAATTAAAACTGCTAAACATTGTAGTTTGTTGGGGGTTAATAGCAGGTATTATCACTTTAAAATAATAGAGAAATATGGATCTAAACTGAGTGCAGAGAAAGTGAAGATAACTATTAATGGAATGGAAAAATATGGTACATTTTCCAAGTTATTAATAGGATAAAAATAGAATGAGTAGCAACTTATCAAATCCTAGGCTTTCTAGTTTTTTTCTTTTATATGAACTCTTTCTATCAATGGAATTTTGGCACATGTTACTACTTTTTAAGAAATATATATTGGTGAGCTATTTTAGTTATAACTTCAATATCTGAGAGGAAAAGTGGTTTGCAATCTTATTAGGTTTTGTTAATTCAGTTTGTACCTTCGCTCCAGGTTTACTCATCAGGAATTCCTTAGAATAAGTGAAATAATATAGAGATATTGAGTAGTATGGCAGGATGAAAGCAAATATCTCTTTATAAATTATATTTTCATGGAAACTATTTTGTTTGAAATATTGTGCTGCATTGGACACTAGATTTACTTATATTCCAAAATGAAGCATTTATTGTGGGCCTGAGGTTAGACTTTTCTTAGTCTTTAATTTTTTTCTTTTATAAAAATAAAAGGCTCAGATTAAATGTCTAAGGTCATCTTTTAACTCTAAACTTGTAAATACAGATGCTGTTGGAAACAGATTGAAGCTTTTTTGTTAGGAAGTTTAATTTCCATGTCTACCTCTTGCTGACTGCTAGCAAAAGTCAGGTAACACAGTATATACTGAAGCATCAGTGACACTGCATAAAGCTAGGTGTGAAATATTTGTTATAATTGGCATAGCATTTTATAAGTAATATCCTGTATTTCCTACAGAGTCAACTACGGGATTTTCTGTCTGGTAGACAGTATGCAATAGATGATGAAGCCGATCTTTATGTACCGACATCACCAATGAGTCAACACAACCAGGATAACAAAAAGGTAATCATAAATTGTGAATAAATTAAAGCAGGATGTGATCCCCTTTGAACCTCTATGAATTTGATCACACATTACAGTTACTATTTTTTTAATTCAAAAAAACTTTTAATTTGTTTAAATAAAACTGTATTTGCAAAGAGCAATACGTTGGAGACTGGTGAGAGTTACTTCATGGTTTTAGGCCAATGTAACAGGCACTGTGCAAAAACAGGTATCACTCTCAGTATCAGAAAAGTAGTTGAAGGTCCAGATTGCCAGAGTTCTTTGGATCTTCGTCTAGTGTCCCTTGGTAACTACAGGATTGGTTCCAGCACCCACCTCAGATACCAAAATTCACAGATGCTTAAGTCCCTTATATTAAATGGTGTAGGTCATGTCTAGATTACCTGTAATCCCTAATACAATGTAAATGCTGTGTAAATAGTTGTTATACTGTATTGTTTAGGGAACAATAACAAGAAAAAAATGCATGCATATTCAGTACAGATGCAGTCATCATAGGCCTAACTACATAGCACACATCAGCAACAATGTAACTTTCTTTTGTTTTTGAATATTCTTATTTTTTTCTCCTGCTCCAAATCTTGACAAAACATATCTTTTCTCAGTACATCGAGGAGTACATTCATACATCAAGAGGGTAGATAGTTTACACATCTCTTTTTCGATCTGTCTTACAAGCTCTACAGGGTGGAAACAATAATTGTTATTGTGCCTTTTAATTAAGAGGAATGAACTAATTTGTACATGTAAAATGACCTAAGCTTTTAGAATTTTGACTTACAGATATAAAACATTATCTTAAAGGTATGCCCATGAAAAAAGATTAAGTAAATAGAAACCTATGGGTCTTTACTGTAAGTATATAGTTTCCTCATTTAAAAAGTGATAGTTTCATTGTGTTAATCCTCTACTTTTTATCTTTTGCCTTCTTGGATTGTATTCTCTAGGAAAATTTTAGCTACTAGTTAGCTGATGGATTAGATTTTATGAGGACTATTAAAGTAGCAGCCATCCTCTCAGCCATTTTTCTTTTACTTGCAGACTTCTAATTTTTCTTTTTACAAAGTATTTTTGGAAGGCAATATATTTCTTCTAAAATCCCAAAGTAACTTTTTGGGCCGCAGTTCTGCAAAGATATATTTTTATCACCAAATGTGCTTACTAATGCTATACCAGAGTCCTCAAGTATATGATCAAAATGAATTTGAGAAACAATATTTTTGTTTCCTTATTTTATTTTACTTCATTTTATTTTTCCTAAGGTACTAAACTGTTGCTTTAGAAATTCTGGAGTAATGAAGAAAAATAGAATAAAGGCCCCAAAAGAAAATCATCAGTTAATTAAAAAATTCTGCCAGTATATTCTAGTCCAGCTTTTTTTTTTTTTGTCATTAAATGTAATTATGTGTTGGCAAAGAAAGTAAAAAATACTTGTATAAATTGTTAATCTTAATTTAGAAAAACTGACTTCAAACTGAGATGAATATCTGCACTTCAGTAATAATTAAAGGATAGGAAAAGAAATTTGGAATTGTCAGAAAGCTTCAATAAAATTGTTCAACTTCTAAACAAACATTGCAAATACTCTGTGGTATGGATAGAATCAGTTTATTAAACAAATAAACAGAACAGTATCTTTATTTTTGGTATCTTGGTAAAAGCTTCAATCTTGTGGATTTTTTCAATTTAGGCCCTTGCTTCTGGACATCATAACTGTATTTATGTGGAATGCTTTGCCAGAGAGCCTCTTTAAAACCCACTTGCAAATACAAGAGCAGAGAAACCATAACTGCCATGTTATCTGACCATAATGATAGGAATAGATTTCCAATTGCAGCCATGGTTAAAAGAAACCCTCTAACTGTAAAGACTCCAAGATGTTTTTCCTTGATGTTTGCCGAGCATCAAAAGGACAAAATTTGCCAACCTTAAAGAGCAAAGGGTAGATGGGGGAGATTTAAGACCTGGTTTTGGACTCAGTAAGGATCAGATATGTACATACTGATAAATCCTCATTATTTCGAGATAGCAGAAGCACAATGAAACTAAATGTAGTTTTATGAAATTAACTGTAGAACAAGTAAAAATGTTTCTGATTACAGTGTGAATATCACTATTTCTCTACCTTGATTTTTTGGCAAATTGTGTTACTCTTCCTAAATATCAAAGGGTTAAAGAAGAGAGATGTTTCAGATTGTATTGCACTGTGAAGTTAAAATAGAAATCTTCATATTATAGATTCACGTGAAGTATTGTGATTTACTATAAAAGTAAAGATAAAAGGACATTTGAAATATAAGCAGAAAATTATGCTATACCTTAGTTTATAAAACTTTAGGACAGATCTTAAAGATGATTTTAAATTAGTTGTACCTTAGAGTACTTTTTAAGGTAATGTGATAAAAACATATGAGCACTTATTTGATCCCACATAAATTATCAATAGTTTCAATTTCAAAATATCTAAAAGGGCCAACCAATTTTGAAATATCTAAAAGGGCCAACCAATTTTGAAATATCTAAAAGAGCCAATCTATGCAGAGAATTATAATTGGCTGGTATGCAGATTTATAAAACAGGGTGATAAGAAAGGGAGCATGTGAATAGCTGGCCACTTTGTATTGGGGAATTAGGGAGCCACTCTGCAAAGATAATAAATGCTAGTATCTCTAATATTTTAGAAAAAAAGTTCCATTGAGTTAATGTTTAAAATTCTTTTAATCAATTTTGCTTAAATTATATTTTAAGCCTATATTTCAGGCAACATTTTCCTGTCCAATGAGGCTTTTTTTAATTGACCCATGTTTCAAGAATTGTTTTTCACATAAAATTTAAATAAATCAAAAGCACGTTATTTTTAAAAATACTTTTTAAGATGTGTATTAACTTGAGACTTCCTTAATAATTATCTATGAGACTTCCTAATGACTTGTAATTTTTTCTTGCTACCTTCTTAATTCACTTTATTAGCTTTATTTGACTGTGTACGAAAGAACTGATGCTCATATCAAGTTCTCTCAAATATTTATCTTGTGCGTGAACGATCTATAGCTCTGTTTTAGGCTAGTTACTGTCAACATCAACTATTTTCTTAGCATTTGATTGACTCTTCATTTTAATACTTAGTTGGTTATTTGGTATTGTCAAAGTCAGTATCTTAATAATTCTCCCCAAATTTAACTATTTAATTCTGCCCTTATACATATTCCTGTAAGGGACATAGGTATAGGACTAAATAGTGCCCATTGGCCCATGCCCTAGACTTCAAGGGGCTTTATTTAGTGGCATATGTATGCAGGGGAATGGGATTAGGCCTCATCAAAAATGGAGACTTTGGACTGTATCTTTAATATCATTTTCTAAGAACCAATATTTAATAATTATTAATAATTATGATAGTTGGTATTTACTCATAGCTTTTCATCGTGGCAAGTTGGTTTCATGAGCAAGGATATGTTAATTGTCCAACTCAAACTTTTGGTTTATTTGGCAATTCTTTTTCCTAAAGATCTGAGTGAGATATTGTTATTGAATGATTGTAAATATTTTTACTACATATAAAAAATTATGGATTTAGAACAACTTCAAAAAAGAAAATAACTATTTTATTGTACAGGTGAAGTTACTAGCAAAGAAAATTATTTGCTCATATTTAAACCTGCTAGTGAATTCAAAGAATGATTTGGCTCTGGCTCATATTCTCAATATTCCTGATAGAGGACTTGGAAGAGAAGCCTTCACTGATTTGAAACATGCTGCTCGAGAGAAACAGATGTCTATCTTTTTGGTATGAATATGTTACATTTTCAAGAATTTTCAAATAAAGACTCTTTGAACATTGGATCGTATACCTTACTGTAGAATTTTTATAACTTTAAATTGTTACTTAATGTTTTTGAAAATCCACAGGATTTTTATTTTTTACTATATCCTTCAAATTTGGTAAGGGAGAATTTCTCTAAAGCAGTTTTTTCCTACATGTATGCTATAAAATGCTAGCCAAAGGCAAAAAGCCCTTTTTAAACACTTCTTGAATAAATGTTTCCAAAGGCAAAATGTTTGGAAACAGTATATACCCTTATTGGATATACATAAATTCATGTTTGTATATCATAAGCTCCGAGAAGTCCTGCCATGAAGAAATCTTAAGTTAACCTTGTTATTTAATCTATTGTTTCCGAAGTTATTTGACTATGAAAGTTTTCCTCAAATTATTGAAATTTCATAGAATTTGTCTTTCTTAAGATGTGTTTTGGAAAATACCGCTTTAGAATATTTCATTTTTGATGGAGATGCTTTTAATATATAGCCATTATATATGTATTTTTATCATTGTAAAGGTAAGGCGTTTTGAATTGCAAGTGATCAAATAATCTGAGGTTGTAAAACTAGATGAGACTTAGTCTTTATCTGGGCTAAATTTTTATTTTACAAATAAGGAAGCTACTGTTTGGAAAAGTTTAATTAATTGCCCAACCTTGACTAAATCGACACAGTTGACACTGAAAACCCCTTTGTTCCATGTAATAATTTCAGTAGCCAGTAGTCAATCTATATAAGAATATGTTTATAAATTAATTCTTTATAGTCAATGATATACTTTTATGAACATATCGTGCCCTTAATTTGTCTCCTAACTCAGCTTCTGGGTGTCTATCTGTGTTGCCATCATCCTTGCTGGCATGAATTCTGCATGGCACCTGTTTCTTTGATTATTTGCTTCTGAATCAGAATATGACATATGTCATAAAAGTGCTTCACTTGTATACCCAGAATTATATAAATGCATGTAACAATAAAGTAAATTATAGTTTTAATTTACTAAATTATTAATCATAACTAAATCATCTGTTTTAATCCATAGGTGGCCACATCATTTATTAGAACAATAGAGCTTGGAGGTAAAGGATATGCACCGTCACTATCTGATCCTTTAAGGACACATGTAAAAGGATTGTCTAATTTTATTAATTTCATTGACAAATTAGATGAGATTCTTGGAGAAATATCAAATCCAAGGTAATGGCTTTTCATAATTTACAAATGTGTGTAATTAATCTATCTTTAAAACTTCACAGAATTCGAGGTAGGAATATAAGAGCTATTGAAATGACCAGTCATCAACCAAACAGTAGGGAGAAGAAAGAAAATATATAGATGAATAAAATATAATCATGTGACTAATCCCCCTAAATTTCTGCCTCTCTGTGATTGCAAAATTTTTGCTAAAGTCAAAAGACATGTTCGAATTAAATTTGTTTAGAGAAGAAGGTTTACCATTTACCTTTATCTGGAAGAAACAGTTTTTTAAAGACTGAAATGACCTAATAGGTAATTCCTTTAAACTTTTTATTTGGCAATAAAGGAAATGCATATCAAAAGTAAGTAAGGTAATTGATAAAGATCTTATGAATTCTCTGTTCTATTTTTTGCTAGTTTTTTTTCCTCATTTTATTACGCATGAATCTTTGATTCATCTGGAATTTGTATTCATATGATTTTGGAAGTAAGATTTTTTTTAAATCTGATAATTATAATATAGGTATATTGGATTGTGAGTGATTATTAGATTAATTTAGGAGGTCGAAGTAGGTTCTGTATTCTAGCAATTGTGGTAGATCACTATCAATTTGGTTGGTGTGCCATTGCATAGTACTAATAAAATAACTGGAATTTATTGAACACTTATTATGTGTCAAACGCTGCACTACGGTCTGTATGGGGATTATCATTTATCACAACAACCTTACTATATAGGTACCCAATTTAGAGAGGAAGTCACTGAAGCACTGGGATTAAGTAATTTACCCTTGTCTCACTGTTAGTAAGTAGCAGAGCTGGGATCTGAACTCAGCCAGTTCTGACCCTGGAACCCATTCTCTTAATTACTACATCTTATTACATGAAACTTCTTTCCATCTCGAGATTCCAAGAAGAATTTTTTTCAGGATTTTATTCTGAATTGTATCCTTCTGTCTTTTTATATGGATATCCATTACAAGGAAGTAAATTTGGAAGAAGGTTTTGAATATGACTTGTAGTCAGTATCAGTGACATCTTATGAACTCCTAGGTAATACAATGGCTGGCCATTTTTTCTGAGATAATTAATTTTTAAAAAGTTTTTTTTTAGCAAAGTGATACATGTATATTTCGTTAGTCAATAGACACAGACACATACTTTTCTTCCTTTATCCTTCTAATACAGTTATATGATAATTTCAGGTTAAATCATTAGGTTATATTATTGTGACTCTACAAATATTGCGTCTAGCTAAGCTATATGATATATTGTGATAATACTTTTTTTGTATAAATTTTTGCTTTTTTCTAGAGTTATAATTATCTACTTTTTTCTTTATATATTTTTATCATCACTTCTTTATCAAGCTTGTCAACAAATCTATATAATTTCCTCTTAAAATTAGGTCATTTATCCATTCTGATTTTTGCCCTTGAAGACATTCTTTTTGGAGAGTCCTCTGTCTTCATTCAATCTGTACTTTTGCTCACTAGGCCTGTTTCAGAGTGGCAACAATGAAGCTTCATCATCACCTTATGAATTTTCGTTGCCTGTGCCTTGTATTCTGGATCTCATGACTTTATTTTTGATTGGTGTACCCCTTATTTTTCTCATGTAGCTTTCTGAGAAAAAGTAAATGGGAGACAAATATCTTCATTTTACTTTCATGTTTAATTAGGTGATCCTACCATGTTTTATTTATTTAAGATTATTATCTTTAATCTTTAAGATTATCTACTTCTTCATGATCTTTGTTCTATCTAAATTGAGTGTTTTTGTTTGTTTTGGTCTCTTTCATGTTAGAGATATTCCTAAAATGTATGGTAATTCTGGATTGTCCTTTCATATTTAAGAACAAGGCCCTATAAAGGTGATTAGCAGCTCTGCACACTGGACTTCATTATAGTTTGGTAGTCAGTGGCTCTTTGGTTGAGGATTCTCCAAATATCAGTAACTGTAGGTCTATTCGAGGAGACTTTCCCAAAAATGTCTACAGAGGAGATATCCTTTAGTCTCTCTCTGAAAGCTGTTAGTCTGGCTAGCAATATTCTAGGATTTGAGGTAGTGTAGGTTGATACTGAGTCTCCTAGTTCAACATGTAGCCTTTTACTCAAAACCTCTGTTTTCAGTCCTTGGTGCTTCTAGGTCTGGAGCTTCTCTGGCTTAGTTTCTTCAGAGTGAACCTACTTTCCATGCTGAGGTGAGAGAAGTGTGCTAGCTTGACTTGTCAGAAGAAGAAAGGATGGTTAGGGGTCTAAGCGTTCATCTTTTAGATTTCCAACCAGCTTTCATATTTGCAACCACACTTTTACCATAGTCTTTAATATTTTCTTTAATATCTGAGAATATCATAGGTTGTTTTTTACTGGTGTCTCTTTTAGCAGTTACTTAGTTTTAAGCTTTCTCTGTTCTGGGTAGTCAGTCACCACTTGTCCATCTACTTTTCATCTTTCCATACTTTCATAGTATTGTCTCTGCTATCATTGGATATTGTCTTCTCTCCCATTCTCTCTTTTTTAATGGATCTAAAAAACTTTCACCTTTTTGTCACTTTCGTGGGATTTTGGGGAGGGAGCAGATATAAATGCATATGTTCAATTGAATGTGATTTGTTAAAATTACATTCCCTTTGGAGGAATTTCTGGTTGGGGTAAGTTATCAACAAAGTAGAAGTATATTGGTACATGTACATTTGTGCAGCAGGGTAGAAGTAATTTTAGAGGCATCTAAGGTGAGAGAATAGACTTAAGATCTTTATATAAATTCTTAAATTCTTCAGTAAGTTATCAGCCAGTTATTTTGGATATTCTGTCTAGTTATAATGAGTAATTACTCTGAGTTCTAGGGAAGACACTGAAGAAGTGGGTGTCAAAGTAATGGGTATATTCAGACGAGTATCTGGATAGTCGATTTGAGAAATCTTTATTTTCTTTTTTAGGATGATTTTTTGTATATATTAAGTATATATTCATATCATAACTTTAAAAAGTAAAGTTATTAAAACTTGAAAACATATCCTTCCTATGCACCACTAGAAGGATATACAGAGGAAAGCACAGTTGACCTAGTTTTTGAGAGTCAGGGATAAGAATGTCAGGAATGCTTACCTGGAGGGTTGTTGCAGTTGAGCTTAATCTTGAAGGATGAACTTGAAGTAATTAGCCAGAGAAGGAGAATGGGGGTGAAATGAAGCCCAGATGGGGAGAAGGAAGGATATTTCCTACAGTGAGCACAATATATGTAACCTATTGGGACATTGTTTCATCAGTTATTCATTTTGTCTTATAGTTTCAACTTCCTCTTCTACTAGTACTTTAGCCACACGATTTATAAAGATTTTAAGAAAAAAACAAACTGTCTTCTCATACCATCATCTTTTTCAGTTCCCTCTCCTTTTATAGCTCAAATTCTTGAAAAAAAAATATTGTTTTTATTCCACTTCCCAATTTCTAATTATTTGTTATATATTTCTCACTAGACTGTAAACTCTACGAGGGCTTTTTTGGTTTTCTTCACAAATATTCCCTGGTCCTAGCACAGTTTCTGGCGCAGAGTTGACACTCAATATTTATTAACTTGTCTGTACTTAGCTGATTCACACTCATTCATTTTTCTACTCTATTGAAGCTATTCTGCCAAAGATCACTTATGATCTTTGAGTTGTAGTCTTTGGTCTCTTTTGAGTCTTCAAATTTGATCATTTTCTCTCTTAGAACTCTTTTTCTCCATAACTTATGACATTTCATTCTCTTATTTTCCACCCAGCTTTCTGACTATATATATTCAAATTCTAAATCTATATTTCAGTGAAATTCAAATCTCTTTCCTGAATTACAGAAATATTTCTTTGACTACCGATGTGTTGTTACCTCAAAGGCAACTCAAACTTAACACGTCCCAAATGAAATCTTCCATCTTTCCCTGAAAACCTGCTTTTCCCCTATAAGTACTCAGCTTGATAAAGTCTCTCTCCCTCCAGTCACCCAAGCAGAAACCTGGAACAGGTCTTAAACTTTTTTTTTCTCTTTTCTCTATCCCTTCAGTCACCAAGGTCCATCCACCAACATTTTTGACATTCTTTCTCATCTCTATTCCTTTAACTACTGTCTTATTTCCATTCTTTATACTGCCTCTTTTCAGACTGACTTCCATCTTTTCTTGTCTGGATTTTTTCACTTATTTCTGACTTGTTCATTCTGCCTCCAGTCTTGAGTTGCCCCATCCTATTGTCCTGAGCGCTGCCAAAGATCTTTCTAAAACAACAAATTTTACTTCCATGATTAAAACCCTTCAAAGAGTCCATATCAGGTACAGGATAAAATTAGTATGATATGCTGATTCTGTACTCTAAATCCTGGCTGTATTTTTCCCTTTGGTCTCTGTCTCGTCATCTTAAAACTTAAAGATAAAAATGTATTTAATTTTTGTAACTGAGGATAAGTTTGTACTACTTGTCTTGTAATAGGGTGATGGTAAGGAATCACAATTATCTATGAGTCCAAAGAAAGATGAGGAATAGACAGAGGGAAGAAATCAAAGTATCTATTCTCATATCTTTCCATGGCCAAATTTTCATTGGGCCATCTTAGCTATAGTTTGGCTGCATTTCTACCCTTTGCCAGTAGGTGCCACCATAAAATGCATACAATATTTTACCTGAAAAATGTTTTAAATTAGAGGTTTCAGGTTACATAAATTAGTTCTCTTATTTTCAAATATTTAAGATTCTGTATTTCAAGTTTATTACACAGCAACTTTTTAATTCACACCTGCAGTATATATTGGACTAAATATTATACATTTATAAAATATTAAATCTGATTAAAAATATCCACTCCAAAATCCTAATGTTACATTTCTCTCATTTAAAAATACTTTAGAAGCATTTTGATACATTTTATGTAGGATCTTTAATCACATTTAGTTATTAGAGATATAATTCATTTTAGCAAATAGTTATCAAATTCATGAAGATGGTGAGGAAAAGCCAATCACTCTATATAGTAAAAGTAGTTGGTAATTATATTAAAGTAGTAACAATCATTTCTGCATTATTGCTTATTGTTCTCTTTCAGTCACTATGTTTTGATACAAGCTTAGGAATTTAATTTTGTTTTTGCTCACTAGCCTCATTTTTCTTTTTCTGCTCTAGGGCTCTAATGTGATGCATTTCGTAGTCAGGAGCTACAGTTTGCCTTTCTCACCTAAATTCTTCTATTAATGTTTATCCAGAATAGTCTAGGGATCGTTCCTGAATACCTCCTTCTTCCCTTACTGCCACACTCAAATCCCTCCATACCTTCAGTATCTCAGTGTATCATGATCAATTGTGACCTCTTAAAGAGAGAGTTTTTTTCGATTTTTTTTATTACCAGTGCCTAGCACAAATATCCTGATGTCATTTGAGTTAAAACTTCAGGAGTTTCTAGGCTTTAGAAGCAAGTGTTTGAATTAAGCCATTATGTTGCTGAGCAGATATTTGAAGAGTTAATGGTTGGCTAGTATGTAGTGAATGTATAGCAACAGACCAGTCATAACAGTAGTGCTTGGGGTATTTTGCCAGGTCAAAATATTGACCTTGACAAGTATCTAAAATACAAATCTTATAAATTTTTTTTCTAAATAAAATATAAGCAGTGAATTATATCATCTTTAAAATTTAGCATATTTGTTCCTGTGGAAGGAATGAGAATAGGGAGGCAAAGGTGACTTCAACCTAATATCATTTAGTGCTTCTTTTTTTTTTTTGATTCTTGTAATTGCCTAAGACATTCTTTCATATTTTATTATCCTTTTGACTCTTTTCCAAAACTCTTTTCCATTAGAGATTAATTACCAGAAAAAGCACATAATGTTAATTGTGTTTTCACTTTGGCTACATTTCATTCAATTATTTTCTGTGCTTTTAATTGAAAATTAAGAAAAACTTAGTTGAAAAAGAAAGTTCCTGTATATGTAAAAAAATTCTTTGAGTTTCTTAAGGGTTCTGACTATGGATGTGTGGCAGACCAGGTCTGCCGATTGACCTTTCCATTGACAATAATTAATGCTGGATAACATACTTTAAAAATGCTTCTTAATGCATTGATGAACAGTAAAATGTAATGACAATACAGGCCAAAAACTAGGGGAAGGAAGAAAGCCAGAGAGGGAAGTCAAGAAGGGAAGCCAGCTTTTATTTTGAGAGTATTTGCTGAATTTGTTGATTTGGAGAGTCTGTTCTTACAGCCACCAAAGTCTGAGGGGACAAGACAAAACCCAAGGACTTCCCAAGGTCAGGAGTCTATTAGTACATACTCACCCTACAGAGCTAACCCCTTAGTGTAAAATGAACTAAGATAAGGCCATTAACCTGATAAAGGGTCTCTAAGAAAACCTACTTAATGGTAAAATGTTTTAGCATTCTATTTAGGGTTTGAAAAAGACAAGAGTTCCTGCTTCTAATCGTTTCTTTTCAATGTAATAGTAGATGTCCAGTTCACTGTAGTAAGGCAAGAAGGAGAAATTGAAAAGGAAGTACAACTCTAATTGATGATGATATGATTATATAGGTGCAAAACTCCAAGAATCTAAAGATCAGTTATTCAAATTAATAGAGTTTATCAGTGTTTGTTGGGCACAAGGTCAGTAAACAAAAAGCAATTGTATTTCTATACCATCACCGATAGCAAATGTTAAAAAAAAAAAGCTTCAAAAATATAAAGTACGCAAAAAAATCTAATAAAAGCTGTAAAGC
>NW_006437736.1:7055191-7103182 GCF_000325575.1 Pteropus alecto | reverse complement strand
AAAAAAAAAAGCTTCAAAAATATAAAGTACGCAGAATAAATCTAATAAAAGCTGTAATAGCTCCTTCAATTTGAAAGTCTCTGGTTGCCCTCTCCCACCCAGAGCTTTGTGTCCTGATCACAGTGTTACTAGAGATTTTTGTCCTCAGGAAAACCCCATTCATCCTGTATGCCCACCACTCACAGCTTCCAACTTTCCACTCCAGCTCTTGTTTATTCCTTTCTTGGGGAGAGATTGGGTGATTCTTGGAGATTTCCTCCTGCCAAGCTCAGTAAGATGTTCCCCAAAGTATCTAGTCTGTCACATTGTAAGTGGAAACCCCCTAAGTGCTTTGGTATTGCTACTACTACTACTACTACTAATACTTTGGATAATAGTAAGTATATTTCTTTTGTCTTAACTATTAAAAACTTCAGATTGTTGTATGCGATAATGGTCATTTATTCAACAAACATATCAGTCATTCATTCTGTGAGCCAAGTGTAAACTAGTAATATGAAAATTAGTAAAATACGGTTCTTTCCTAAAGGAGCTAATTTTTTCCTGAAATGTTTCCCAAGCTCATTTAGTCATAAGAATCACCTGTAGTACTTTTAAAACAATGCAACTATTCAATGTCCGTCTCTGGAGATTGTGAATCAATAGGGTGGGATCTGGAGTTGATCTTTTAAACAAATACTGCACATGATTCTGCTGATCAGGCAAATTTGGGAGACACTGGTCTAATGCACTACCATACATCGTCTCTCTCCATTTTTTTTTCTAACTTTCCTTTTCTATTTGGACCAACTATTTAAATGTAAGCAATTGTATTTCCAGTGATTGTTAGGGAACTTGGCTTGTTCCCTAAAAAAAGCCTGGCAATGAGCCGGTGAGGATGAAAACTTCAATTCATAATTTCCTTTATGCCACTGTAAAATTCACGGAGTTTAAGTAGCATCCCCAAGGTAGAAAGTGGTGGAGCTGCAACCTGTGCTAGGCACTTGAACTCCGCACTCAGATCACACCATCTGCTCATTTGGCACTGTGCAGCCTTTCCAAGGATACTTCTAGGGATGAACATCTCCCAGCTTTAAAAAAGAGCCCCTTTCTATTGTTGGACACCTCTAATTTCTTCTAGTGAACCAGAATCTTTCCTCCTATATATTTCTCATATTGGTTTTAGATCTGCTTTCTAGAGCAGGAACTGCAACCCAAATTCATTCAGGTTCAGGCTAGCATAAAGCAACAATTGAATGCAGGTGTTTTAAAACATTTGTCTGTTGGCCATAGCTGGTTCAGTCTTTGGTTTGCAATATCGTATGTTTTAGGTCAGTCTCCGTCCTTACCACCTCTTTGCTAGCCCAGAGCAGTATGTGTTCTTGGACAAGCTATTTAACCATTTTGAGACTCAATTTTCTCATCTGTGATTTAAGGGTAATAATACTTACTGCATTGGTTTTTAGGTAATGTTATGTAGGATTCTAGGTATTCAATGAGAGGTAGTTGTTTTTTGTTACCTTAGTTGTATCTAAAGGTATATACGTTAAGTATATTGTGTTTCTATAACTGCATCTGAATCTGTTATTACACATCACATATGTTTTCAAATAAAGAAAGAAGTAACTTACCTTGTTGAAATGACTCGCTTTTAGAAAAACTTTTTAATTTTGCTTCTAATGTTCTCATCCTTTTCTTAAATGTGTTACCGTTTGATTTATAAGATCAAAGCCGTATTCTTTGACAAGTGTTGATTAACTCCGAGAATTATATTTTCAAGCTTATGAGTATATTGGCATTTCTAATACTATTATAAAGGTGATCTTATTTCTATTTTCAGCATTGCAGGGGGTCGGATACTCTCAGTGATAAAGATGCAGTTGATTAAAGGCCAGAACAGCAGGGATCCTTTTTGTAAAGCAGTAGAAGAAGTTGCTCAGGATTTGGATTTGAGGATTAAAAATGTTATCAGTTCTCAACAAGGAGATGTAGCTGTTAGCACCACTGACATCAGTCCTGCCCGGGTAATGAGCTTTTTATTTATTATCCTTCTGTATAAAACATTTTCTCTTCTACTTGTTGTTGAACTGGTTTGCTGTTGCTACTTAAGTCAGAAGAATGTGTTTCCTGTGTTATGTTTTTGAAAATTTAAGTTTCTCAATAGGATTATGTAGGATTATGTTTGACTTGGGAAAATCATAACATCTTTGGACCAAATTGTCTGTGTTTGTTAAAGTAGGGCATTGGATAATCTTCAATATCCCTTCGAGCACTAGAAATTTATAATTCTCGGTGGATATTAAGATATTTTGTCATATATTTCAATAATTATTCTTATAAAACAATTATTTTCCTATTTACTCAGATATAAAATAAGAGCCTGGTATCTCTGGTTCTGACCCCAGTACTAGGCACTCTATAGAACAGCAACAGAAATGGTTTCTATTCAGTAGTTTATTTTTCTTTAATAGAATTTTCCTATCTCTATAATTTCTTATTTTCTATGTCCATTGCCAGCACACTGCAAACATTAGGAATTTCTGCATAGTTAGAAATCTTTTAACTCCATATTCCTAGAACATTCACTTCTTTTTTTTTTTACATAATCAAACATTATATAGTATTATAACTATAGTATTATGTGAAAAATTGACTACCAAGTTTTTAGCTCTAGAACACAATTTTAGAGTATGTATTTCCATTCGTTGCAGTTTATTCAAGTAACAAAAGCTTCTTTTCATTAGGTGTGATTGTGATAGCCAGTGTCTAAAGAAAGACTTTTACTTATTTTTTATTACTTATTTATTCATAGTCCCTGGGGACTATTTTTAGCTCTTTTTCTATAATAGTGCATGTTTTTAGATTAATTTGCTGGGGTAGATTCTGAGTTGTTGCCCTATGTATCCCATGTATGTTAACACTTCCAGTGACTAGGTTGGCTCAAATGACAACCAGATTATTACTAGAAGTATAAATCAGAAATTGTCACAACTCAGATAATTAAGAGCATCAATCTCTCTCATTTCTTGTCACAAGAAATAAAAATATGAATGACTTCGTTCTTAATAGTATATTTTCAACCAGATCAGAAATCTTTGAAAAATATATCCCAGTAATTCTCAATGAAGTTAATATTAGAAAATGTGGACTTCTTTGGTGCTAAAGAAAAACATTTATGTTAAGCACCAGATTATGATAGGTAATTTGTTAAAATTCCACTGTGGCTATACATTATAGATCACTGGGTGCCCGAGCCTGAGTCAGCCAAGTAGAGAAAAGAGGCCAAGACCATGGTGATGAAAGTTGAGGAAAGTGTCCTAGCAAGGGCAACTTTGATATCCAGGCACACTGTTCAACAACCTTATTGGTTAGGCACTATATCATTACCCCTGTTTTACTCGTGATTTAACAGAAGCATATTGAGGTTGAGCAACTTTCCCAGGGTTCTGTAGCACACAAAACTAGTAAGTTGGCATCAAACCCAGTCAGAAATGCTCCAGAGTTTGTATTTACATGTATCTATATATAATGTTATATTTTTCCTTATTCTATCTAGTCACTTCTTTTAGTTCTCCTGTTTTACTCTACTTTTTTTTTTTTTTTTAAATCTTCACTGCTACTCTCTTCCAAACTAGACTGTTAATCTCTTAATTTGTCATCCTGAATCCAGATTTAATAACATTCTTACCTTGGAATATGTTTTACACATTGCTATAATTTTTCTAAAATCTAAATAGGATTGTTTTATTTCCATCTTAATAAACCAAGAGACTTTAACTCTGTAACAGACTGACATAACTTCTTTGCCCCACATCAAAGCTTTCCCAGACTCATCTGACTATCTCCCTCTCTGCTACCCTGTTGTTCAGCCATATTGTGCTACCTTGTCCCTGAAGTTACCAACTACCCCTTTATTTCTCCTTCATGGAGCTATCCTTGATTCTAAGGTAAATTGATCACAACCTTTTGTGTGCTCCCTCTGCACCATGTATGCATTCTGTTAGATGTAGCACTTAGCAAACTCCGAAATGCAATTATTGATTACTTATTAATTTTATCAAGGAGACTGAGTTTCTTGAGGCAGCATTTACCTTGCAGCCTTAGTTTCAAACACACTGCTTGAGACTTAGTATGTACTGATCAGTGATTACTGAATAAATGATTGTCAACTAGCTTTTCATTTTTATATTTAAGCAGATATTTATAGCCATCTATGGGGTTGGTATTAAGATCACCAGAACCCCATCTCTCTTTGGTATAAAAGAGAAAAAATACACACAGAGGATAAGTCATGAGGCCAAGGTCACATAGCTAGATAGTAGTTACATTTTCTGACTTAACACCTAAAGTTATTTTGGCCAGAATCTAATGTCTTCCTATGATGATACTATTTTTTTGTATTCTTTCATGCTTCTGGAAGTTGATAAGATTGATTTTAGGATGACTTGAGGGAGAAATATTCATGTGCCTTCAAATCACTTCTCGTGGCTGATTTTTTATTACCTTAACAACATAGGAGGAAGGAGAACAGTGGTAAATGAAATGGAAAAGAGTGGCTGATTGACCCAGCTGGGGTGATTATGATCATTACATAAAATTATTTTTTGTTCTAGCCAAAATCTTATGCCATAAATCATGGCACAGCATATTGTGGCAGAGATACTGTGAAAGCTTTACTAGTTCTTTTGGATGAAGAAGCTGCCAGTGCTCCTACCAACAACAAAGCAGAGCTTTTATATGATGATGAAGACGCAAGTCATTATAATGGAACTTCTATTCTTACACTTTTTAGGTAAGTAATGTGGAAGTTATATGTATGTGAATGTTAATTCTAGTCTATAAAGGGAATTTTTGAAAAAGTGCCTCCTTGATTATAAAAGAAATACATGCTATGGTAGGAAAAACTTGGAGACTACAGAAAAGTGTGAAGAGGGAAAACAAAAGTTAGTTAAAAGGAGATTGAACATTTGAATGTGAGGAAGTTCTATATAAAAAGATAGTATTTTGTAAGAGTATGACAGGTTTTACTTGTTCTTGTTTTTTGCTTTGAAAATATTTATTTGCTTTGCTATGTGTGACAAGAACTTTGCTAAATGCTTTTACTTGTATTATCTCAGCCCTCATAACAGCTTCTTTTAATCATAACCTCACTTTATAAGTAAAGAATTAGAGACTTGAGAGAAATATTATAATTTACTAAGAGAGCTAAATTAGCAAGCAGCAAAGTGTCTTCCTTTAAAGCCTGGGGTCTCTGCTCCAAGGACTGTGCTCTTCTGTCTGAGAAAAAGAGAGAGCATAGCACCAAGTTTGCACTGGAATTGACATTTACTGGTTCTTCCTCAAATTATGAAGAAAAAGGCTTACTAACTTAGTGTTGATATTCTGTTCGAGACATTAATACTCTTCAGTTTTAACAACAATTAGGTCAAAATTTAATAGGTCGTTGATATTTTTAATTAATGAGCATTCATTTATAAACATTAAAAATTTCAGAACAACCATTTTAAATTATATTTAGTTCAGTGCAGAGAATTTTTACAGTCAATCCTACCATTTGATCTTTTCTATTTTCTGCTTGAGCTACTTTTTAGAAATCTAATTTAGTCTAAAATTGTTCCTATCCATCCATGATTGCTTCATGCACTCTCCTGTGCCTCTCTGTCTTTTCTCTTTAAAGAAAAATTTTAATGGTCTATCATTCAGTATTGTCTTCTAATTCCTTTAAATCTCATCTTCTTCACCAGCTTTCCATAATTACTGTTTTATATCCAAGCATAATATAATTCTCCCACATTCACCTTACAAATGCCCAAATATTTTCCTAACAGTAGAAATTTATTTTATCAGTCATTAACTTATATCCTGTGTTGGAATCTCAGAAAAGAATATAAAGATTTGTGCTTTTTTTTTTTTCTCCTTTTACTTCTGTTTAACAAAGTTTTCTTTTAGGTAAGAATATAAATGATTTAAATTTTCTCTCAGATTTAATTCTGCCATTTTCTTAAAGAAAGTTATTTCGTGTTTATAGTATAGAATTTTCTAAGACAAAATTAATCCTCACATCTATTTCAGAGAGGTATTTTTCTATATTCCATCATGTGGCCAGATACATTTCAGTTGCTTACAGTTACCTGGGCACTTCCAATTGTCATTGTGCAGACAAGTACCAGTCCATAGCAAAGTAAATTTTTAATGGTCTGCATTGCAATGATAAAATTAAGGACAATGTGGCATATGAATATAAGCCAATGTAAGGTTATAAACTAGTCTTTCTTAGAATAGACTGTTCTTTATTCTTATATAATGGTCTTTTGAGTTGAGGGGATTATGAGTCTGGCTCTGTTGAGCCGAAAAGTAATTTATTGAGGAGCCAGGTTTGTCTGGCTCCAAAGCTCCATTGTCTTCTTCTCTGTTGTGCCCTCTCTGACCCTCCTATTTATAAACTATGTTTTTTTCTTTTAAATTCCTCTGCTTTGGCACTTGTCCTTTTTTATTTTGACTTATAATTAGATGGATGTCTTATTTTTTCTTACTTAGACTTCAGGATGCCTGAATTCAGGGCCAATGAGTGAATGAACTTTATATCCTACACAATATCTTTTTTTTTTCTTTTAATTTTTAATTAAGTTTATTGGGGTAACATTGGTTAATATGATTATATAATTTTCAGGTATACATTATCATTTGACAACTGTATATTCTATTGTGTGTTACAATATCTTATAAAGTGCTTTATATATAGTAGAAGTTCAAATATTTAGTGATGGAATTAAGTAAGCAAATTATTAATATTTAGACCTGGCAGAATAGGAATATTGATGTTTTTATATAGTATTATCAACAATTAAATTCTGTTGTCTTTTATTCTGTAATTGCTTTTGGGTAAGGGAGGGGCGGAAACTAGTTTAAAAGCTACTTTGGTTTATACATTTTTGCTCTTTTGGGACATAGATCTCCAAAACAAGTGAATAATTCATCGATGAAACCCCTAAGAGAACGCATCCATAAGTCAATGCAAGAGAAAAAACTTGAGGTACAATTTAATGTACTGTCATGAAAATGATAAAAATTGTTTAATTTTTAGAATAAATAAATATATAATGCTGAGCGGGATATTGTGAATATGCATTGTACATGGAACAATAGAAATTAAATGGAAGATGAGTTATGACAGCTGACCTACAGAAACTTTTCTTTTATGCAGTTTAGGCTAATCTCTTGTGGCTTATTCAATCCACTGGGTCTAAAAAGGAAAGAAATAAGCACGTGCTATGATAAATTTTCAGTAAATATCTGTTCAAAGGAAAATCAGGAAACATGTTTCTCATTTACATTTCTAATATCTTAAACTGAATCTTGAGAGACTATCAATTTCATTCCTGTCTGAGGACTTAGGTAGTGTAAAAAAATAGACTGCTGTAACTGTGGTATTTTTGTAAGCAGTGAGGCAGTCCAATACTCATGATGTTAGAAAATTTATTAGATATCCAAGTTTAACCTTTAGGGTATTAGACACCTCTGAGTATATCCAAATTAAAATGTTGGATCGAGTTGAACTCATAGAATAATTTCCCTCCCCTCAAAATGATGCTTAAAATACATACAGTAAATTTCAGAAACTATGGCCAAGGAAAGAAATTGAACACTTCAGAGTAAAGAGGCACAGCATAACTAGCCCCAGTCCCCAGATAGTGTACTAGTGAGTTGAGAAAATACTGAGAATTATCACTAATATTTTCAAAACTGAGAAGCCAACTTAAAGTGTGTTCCTTTTTTTTTTTCCCCTTGTCAAAGAAATAGTAGAAGTGGCAGCTGGATAGTAATGTGGATAAAATGTGGAAAATGAAACCTGGGACTTACATACTTACACAAATGAAGGCTCTAGTGCTATTAACTTACTACTTATTGGGGAAATTATCCAAATGATCTCCTTTTATTTGAATGAAATACAGTACTTGAGTGGGGGGAGTGAACTTCCTTATAGTACGTACAATACATAATAAATTCTTAGAAGAGAGTGTGGAACCCAGAAATTTCTTTAAATTGTCTATAGCCTCAACTGGACACTACTCCTGCCTCTACCATTCCTCAGGCTACAGAAAAAAATGAGGGATAACAAAGTATTCAGCCTTCAAAATATAATTGAGAAGAAAATAAAATGCTCTCAAAGAGGGAACAGAATCAAGAAATCACTCACAGATGTGGAGGCTTCTGTTTCTAACTAGGATATAGTAGGTCATAGCAGGATATCATTTCTGCTACAAGAACAAAATAAAAGGCAGATAAAATGGAGAAAATATATTTTAAAGACATAGGAAAGCTATGTAAGCAAAGCAGTTTAAATAAACTAAAAATCTAGAGAGGGCAAAATTCTTCTAAGGTGAGCAGTCTATTATCAGCTATTTTCTTCCTTGGGATTGTTTGCCAGTTTTTTTGGGAGGTGAGGAAAAGAGGAACCAACAAAGATTTTGAATGTCTTGAGGGGTTGACAACAATTTGGAAACTTCAAGAGCCCTGAATTCACTTATTTTTATCTGGTACACATATGCTGAATTTTGGAGCTGAGTCAAAGGCTACGGCACCTCAATCCAGTAGACTGACATCATAGTGCTAATATTGTGGTCTTGAGGTAGCTCGAAGACAAGGCTCTGCTTGAGGAGTAAGACCTGCCTGAAACACATGGCTGTCTTCTTCTCAAGATATTTGCTACAATTGGAAATGAAGTGAGATGAGAGGCTAACGAGCACACTGTAAAAACCTCTGAAGGGCAGACTGAATCCGTAGACTTTCAGGTCAGAGGTGATAGAGATACACAAGACTCTCAGTTGAAAGTCTGGGAGGGATATTCCTGAGGAAGAAGTAAGGGCCAGAAGTTGAATATCAGCTATGACAACTATAACCCACCTCAGCCTGTGACTGCACTGAGTTTATCAGCTCTTCACTGCCTAACGGAGGCAAGGAGAACCCTTCTAGATAGAAGGCCCTTCATCCAGATCCTTATAGTTCCTTTATACACAATATCCAGCATGAAATAAAAATATTCTGGACCGGAAAGAATAATCAAGAAGGAAAAACTAACAATAGAGGCAGACTCATAAATGATCCAGATATTAGAATTAGCTGATGAGGAATTAAAAATTTTTCAACATGTAAAAGTAATTAGAAGAAAAGATGGGCAAAATAGATGAAAAATTGGGGAATCCCAAGAGAGAATTAAAATCTATAAAACAGAACCAATTAAGAACTGTAAAAACATTATCTAAAATTACAAACTCATTAGATGAGTTTATTAGTAGACTAGACATAGCATTAGGTAGCATGTGTGGACTTGAATATAGGTCATTAGAAAAAAATCAAACTAAAGCAAAGAGAGAATAAAGAATAAAAAACCAAAGGAGGAGAGAAAGGCACAGAGAAAGAGTCTACATTTTGCCTAATTGGAGTCCCAGAATGAGAGGAGAAAATTGGGTGGAAACACTATTCAAAGATAAAATGATTGTAAGTTTTTTCAAAGCTTAATGGGTCCTTTCACATGGTTGTAGTTAGAAGTCACGGGGAACAGATGCAGGTTTCTTTTTAATACAGAGTTGCTTAAGGGTTCCAATGTTATGAACCTAGCAAACAAAAAATGTCCCAGAGTCTTTTGAGAATCCATTTGTAGCACAGAAAAGTGCCACAGGACATAGATTGTAAAGCTTTGTTCGAGAGCAATGCTGTCCAGTAGAATTTTCTGTGAAGACGTTCTGTATTTGTGCTACTACTGTAGGTGCTAGCCGCATTTGGCTGATGAGCACTTGAAATGTGGCTAATGCAATTGAGGAACTGGATTTTTAATTTTAATTCATTAACTACATGTGGCTTGCATATTAAACAGTTGCAGTTCCAGTGGATTAGAGATACCCACAAATGCAATAACTAGAGACCCGAAATAAGTAGAGGAAATGGTGCCCTGACCATGAGAAATTAGAATAATAGAATTCGAATAGGCAGTGAGAATGGAAGAGAGCATTTCCGACTCAGCAAACAACCTGATGAAAGCATTAGATTGCCTTAATAGTATAAAGCCACTGTGTATTGGCTTTATAAATAAGTGAATAAATAATGTGGATTAAGGAAAGTGTGGCTTTTGTGGTTTTAAGGAATAGTTACTTTTTGTAAGGCTTATTGTAAGGATAGGTGCATGAGAACCAGAGAAAGGTGGAATATTTAAGAACTTGAAGGGAATGGTGGATATAATGGATCTTAAGAACTTCAGTTGCATGGTTCTCTGTGTTTATATGTGATTTAGCTTTCCTCTGCATGTATACCTCTCTCGTTTCTGTACCAAATGGTTTCATTACTTTTTTTGAACAGAGTTTACTCTGTACATGTTTTTCTGTCTCAAAGCTTTTATCTTTTCAGTGATTTAGCTATTTTTTGTGAGTTTATTTCTCTCATTTCTGTATCATGTAGTTTTCTTACTCTACATTAAAAGAGTAGAATTTATTCTGTACATCTTTTTCTACTTCCTAGCATTTGCTTACTTGTGTTTCTGTTTCCTCAAACCTTGCACTTGCATACACCTGTTATAGTCTAATTTTACTTAATTCAATTAACAAGCATGTATTAAATGCCTCTTGGATACCAGGGTCTGTCCTAGGCATTGACGATATATCAGTGAACAAATCAGACACAAACCCTGGTTCTCATGGACAAGTCTTTCTCAAATATTTGTGGAGCCAGGGTGCAAGAATTTAAATAGAAGCCTCCGACCTACTCCTCTACCCCTTCAACCCTGGTTCTGTTCTATACTCTTAGGGATACTCCACCAAGAAGTGTACACACCCACTTCCCATCACTCTTGCTGTAAATAGTCATCCCTTGAGCCTAGAGGAAGAGACCAGTGCCAGCCCAGTGCCTAGGACAGTTTGGATAGAGAATTCTGGTGTCCCAAGTACTTGGAACAGGATCTAGAAGGGGAGGCATTATCTCCTAGTGGGCATGTCCGAGGCCCTGTGGATTCTTCACCCTATGGGGATAGGAAGGCCACTAGTTAGTTGCCAGACTAAGGGTTTTGTTCATGGAGCTTACATTTCAGTTGGGAGAGGCAGACAATAAACAAAACGAACAAGTGAATGATGTGGTGTAGTAGAAGGTTATCAGTGCTATGGAGTGAAACAGTTGGGAAGGAGAATAAGGAGAGTGTGCTCCTTCGTGTGTGTTTTGGTTTAAAATAGGATCATCAGTAGATGTCTCTTTGAGAAGGTGACATTAAGAAAAGACTTTGAGTAAGTGAGCAGCACTCTTTGTTAGAATGAAAATGGGATGTTTGCATTAGACTGAACTAGACATTCAATTAGAAATTGAATTCATTTTGGCTGGAGTAATGAATTTGAGTACCTGCTAAGTGTCAAGTGTTATACTAGACAGACATTTTATATCCTTCATCATAATTAATCCTTGCTCAACTCTAGAAGGCATAATTTTCCAGACCATATAGCTAGTAAGAAACAGAGCAAGGGTTTGTATTCAGGTGTAAGACTTCAAAGATTATGCTGTTCCTAAAGAGTAAATAAAGGCATAGTAATTATAATGTAGAGTCATAAAAAGGTAATGCTACTACTTAAGTCAAAAATACTATCTGCTATTTAGCAGAATTAATGAAGTTTCAATGATGAATAAATGGATCCTTTGATATATTTAAAAATTCATGTCATTATGATAACAAATCTCTGTTCTTTTGAAAATATAATGTAAGAATGAAAATGAAATTTAGAGTATTTATTTTTAGTTACATATTTAATAGGTATGTAGAGAATAATTTCCTTTTTTCAAACTTGTTGATCTTTTTATCAGTATAATGGAGGCTTAGAACTTTCATTTTCTTATTAATATAGCTAACTGAGAATGTCTGTGACTTCTCAATATTTTTGACTCATTCTTCTTAATTTAACTGGAGTCAGGCTTTCCTATGTGAAGTACTATTTTCCTCAAACTGGGAACCTACTAATAATTTCAATTTAAAAAGAACTTGTGGCAAAAGGAGTTTTCCAATTCTTGGCAAGTTTGAAGTTCATTGCAATTTTACTGTGGATAGAAATCTTTCCAAAGGGGGGAAATCACTCTACAAAGGAAAACTTTCAATCCTTTTCTCTCGTGTGACGAACATAAAATGATTTTAACAGCCATGTATGAATCTGGACATTATTCTCAGTTGTTTAGTACTTCAAAAGCACTTTCAAGAGATAATTATATTGCTTATTTGTGATTCCAAATCAAATACACAGAGAGATTTGGAAGATTTGCAGCAGGAAGTAATCTCAACTCTATGTAGCCAATAATCTTGTGCAGAAAAATTCAACTTTTATGAACAAGGGAAAAGCATTCTCTTTTAAGTTATAAATACAAGCCAGTGTAGTTTGTATTGTTTTTTTAATAACTAAAACGAAGATGCTGATTGTAAGTTCACTTTTTGAATTATATTCCTAGAATCATTTTAGAGTTGGTCTGGTCCTAAGAAGTGTTAATTCAACAGATTTCTTACTCTACGTGTTGTCATATATGTTATTGCATTAATAACTTTATAGTATCTACATAGATCTCTAGATTTTGTATAGCCCTTTCATATTTTTAACTTCATTTAATCTTGACAATTTTGTGAGATAAATATTATTCCTGTTTATGTGTGGATGAGTGAGAAATTGAGAGGTTTACCCACAATCATCTAGTTAATAAGAGTGATAGGGCCAGTATTAGAAGCCAGGTGTTTTGATTGCAAACCTGGTGCTTTTCCCATCATATCATTGGTTTTTCTGCAGATTTCTTAGCTGGACATTACATTATTGCCTCCAATCAAGTTCATGATCAATTAAAATCTCTAGATCTTTTTCATATGGTTCTCCTCATCCTGTACATCTGTAAATGATATTTTGAACTTAAATACAGGACTTTGCTTATTCTTATTCATTTTCATCTGATTATTTTCTACTTACAATTCTAGCCTTCTTAGGTCTTTTCAATCTTGATTTTGTTATCCAATTTATTTATTATTCCTTCCAGCTGTGTCAAGAGCAAATTTTATAAGTAGAATGTCTTCATGATTGTAGAAGCTGTCTGAGTACTCTCTTTAGTATGCTGTGTGCCTATCACATAGTTGGAACTTAATAAGTGGTAATTAATAAAAAATAATTTTGTATGGGATAGGGAAAAGAAAACCCACATACAATGTTTTATAAAAGAAAAAAAAATATCCTCCATATAACTACTCCCAGTTTTTTCTTTTGGACATAAATATTCCAAGATTACCATAGAATTATTGTGGTACTCTCTTATATTTTGATATGCTTATATATAATATTTTCATGGTAAATAAAGCGGCTAACTATTTTCCTTTCATATACAATCCCATTCTTAGTATTTTAAGAAGCTATTGCATTGCAACCTAGTTTTCTGAAATTGCCCTGCTGTCACTAGGGCTAGAGAATTTCTCAATGTAGGGTTTGGAGAGTAGAAATCTAGTTGAAATGAAGTCCGTGGAACTTCGTGACTATTTACATAGCAAAGAAAAGTTTTTACTTAGATGTATGTTAAAAATTAAGGAAAATAACAGCTTTCTAAAGAAATTTTTGTTCATACTAAACGTGAGATTGAGAAATCATCAATTGTCTGTACTAAATATAATTATTGGATTTTTATTTGGTGTTTTATGGGTGGTACTGATGAAGATTTTGTGGTGAGAGGTTAAAGTCCCTCAAGCCACCTGTCACTATCTGGATACTATGGGAGTCATTCTAGCCAGCCACTTCGCATTCATTTGCCTTCATGGGCTTACCATTCTGTTTATAACTCTGTAAGCAGTAAGTTTATAATTCTTTATAAGCAACAATTTTGGTGAAATGAAGGAAAAGTTGTGTGAAAATGTCAACAGTATTGGTTTTGCGGAAAAGTTTTTAGATAACTTTACTATAATAATGGTGTGATGTAATATAAAGTTGATTCTATTAACAAATTCATTGAGTAGCTTTATCAATTGCTTTAATTCGGTATTTATGGAATTAATAAAGTCCAGAAAGGGCTAGTTAAAACCTTCAGTTATATTTCAGAGCATCTCATGGTGGAAACTGTATAATAGTAGCTGCATTCGTGTGGATTTATGAAGATATGACTTTGTAGTTCCATCCATTGTCGAGCCTATTCTACTTAACTTTAAAAAAAAGAATTTTGATCTTTTACATTTTCACATTTTTTTTCAATTTTGTGTATTTTTGTGCCTAAATGGAAGAGAACAAACTCCAGTGGCCTAAATATTCAAGCAAATTAAACATGATTTTTAGTGATTGGGGAACTGGAGATTTTCATAGATGTCATTGATCAGAAAGATATAAAATCTGTCACCCAAAGAAAACTTGCTTTTATGATTAGTTGTACTGGAGACTATTCTAATTTCTTTTAAACCATAGTGGATTTCCCTGCCGTTATTTTTGCAAACAGCTGAGTGAGTTAATGTAGTGATATCTCTGAATATATAACATATGACTACTGAATATATAATATAAAGTTGTGCTGTTTTAGATTTCATGAACTATATCAATATTCTGTAAGTAATCTTTAACATCATGTACTTTAAAGTGTTAAAGTCCTCTTATTCAATCATTTATTTGATATTTAAACTTTATTTTTGAAAAGGAATTAGATGATTCTGATTTAGAGAAATCTCCCCCTTATAACTGAATGGCGTTGCACATCAGCTGTAACTGTTAAAATTTGCATTATCTGTATAGATTACTTTGTTCTGAAATTAATTTCTACCTCCAAAACAACTACTAGTTTTGTGTTTGCAGAATACATTCCCAAAACTGCTTTCTTGGCATCCCTTTTAGTGGTTAAGAATTAAATTTAACTTTCTAATTTCCTCTTCTTTGAAGATAAATGCAAGAGTATGTTTTAGATAGTCACCCATTAAATTACTTGATCAAATCTTAACTAGAGTGATTATTTGAATCATCTTTCTTATTTTCCTAAATATTTCAAGTTTTTAATCAAGAAACAATGCCTTTTAGTCAACATTTTGTTTTATCATTGTTTATTTCATCGTTAGTTTTCTATTTTTGTTTCTTTTGCCTTCTCTGAGTTCTCTTTTTCATCTGAGCATTTCTCTCTTCCTCAATTTCTCTAATTTTTTAAATTCATGTTATTTTTTTTCTAAAAGAGTTATACTTTATAATTCTTAGGATGAAGAACTCGTATTTTTCTAGGATTATGTATATCAAGTATATTATTATTAAGCTTATCATAAAACACTTTCTAAAGCAGCTCAGATAGGAATATCTAAGAAAGGCTTCTGAAGAGTCTAAAATTGATCTTTTTAAATTGTTAAAAAATATGAAAAATATACATAAAACTGATATTGCCAAAATGAATAAAAATGCTAGTTATAGCAATGAATGAATTTGCAAACTTTGAAACATTGAGGGTTAAAAGTTCTCAGAGAATAAATGAAATTTTGAAGGGAAATTTTTATGTTACCTTGATTGCTGTAGAGTTTCTATCTAGGTGAAAAAATAAAAATAAAGAATGAATTGCATATTTTCTTCTTTCTTCCTGTTACCAGATGAAGCAAACCTTAATTAGATCCCAGTTTTCTTGTACTTACAAAGATGACTGCCTGACAAGCAGGAATACATGGAACAATGTTAATTCAGCATCAAAGCCATTGTGTGTTCCTCACATGGAAAATGACCTTTCTGGTAATTGATTTTATTTGAGCAATTAAATAACAGTTTAATTCTAGTGTAGTAATTGTTTTTAACTCAAGTAAAGCCAGATTTTTTTCATGCAAAGTATAAAATGTGAAATGTAAAGTTTACATTTTTAAAGCCTTTGGTTTACTTAAAAAGTTAAATCTAAGTACAAATTTATAGATATAAATAGGATATAGTTTTATTTAACTAAATGTTTTTAAGAAATAGCTCGTTGCATTTAAGGATTAAGTGTCATGCATTCAAACAAAGCAAATAATTTGTTTTTTATAGGGATAAAAAGTGATATGGTAAAATAAAAAGTAATGTAGTAGTAATATAGTTGTATTTGTTAATCATGTAATTTATAGCATTATTTGATTGCAAATTATAAATTTTTGACTAGTTTTTAATTGTTTTTAAAGGTTATTTTAAAATTCTCATGTGTAATAATACTAAATATTATATTATTCCTTCCTCTTTTTATCTTGCATAACAGAAGGTGTCAATTCTTCTGTTGGAAGACCAATAGTTGGAACAAGATCTGGAAATGTTCATCCGGACAGAAGTAAAAATGAAAAAGTAGAAAGAAAATCAAGTAGTCAAACAGGAAATAAAAGCTCAAAAAGGAAACAGGTGGATTTAGATGATGAAAATATTCTCTGTGATAATGGAAATGAACTACGTCGACATAAAAATGTTAAGTTACCTAAGACATCAAACGATTTGCAGAATAAATTGGATGGCAAACTAGCCAGAGGAGCAAAAAACCAGTGTACCGCCAAGGACAAATTGATTACTGGCCAGACAAAGTTAACTCAGTTTTTTAGACTGTGAATTTGCTTTTATGTGCTTTAGATTTATGTACATATAAAAACATCCATCAAAGACATTTACCCAATTTTTAAGAGATGGTATAAATTATGATGCCTTATTATGTAAGCTTAGTATGTTAAGCATTGTTTAAAAAATACCACTAAGTCATAATTATGCAGAATATTCACAAAGTTTAATGCACAGATAAAGCATATCATTTAGATTACTGATATCTCTGAATACTACTTTTAAAACAGACATTTAAAATAATACAAGTCATAGGAACATTAAGGGCTTTTTCCCCCACAGGCAATCAAGTGATTTTGTTTTCTTCTGAAAAGATGATGTGGGCCAACAGGTATCATCAGACTTGCCAGCACGGTCGGTAGACTCTCCCCAGCATGCATCTGAGCACTGAAGGAAAAAAAAAAGTTTAAATTGTTTAAAGGACTGTTATTATCACACAAAATTTACTAGAACTAAAAGACTGAATCAAGTGTATCTAATTCTGAGGAAATAAAAAGTATAATAACTAATTACATGATTTTTAATTCCACATATTTGGCAGGGATTACTTAATATCAAGTGTAATTGAACCATGTTCTTATTTAATTTTATGATTGGATTTAAATTCAGTTAAACTCAGATTTCTGTTTTATGGTTTTAAGATATAAGAATTGAATTTTAAAGGACTACTCACTGTCAAAATCTCTCCTTCCTATAGGAAATTTAGCTGAGTTTTCTTCATCCCCCATTTCTCTCTTTTCTTGTGTTGATTCAGTATTCTGAACTCCATTCTCAGCTGGAAAAGCTACAGATCCTTTTAGTGCAAGATAAGGTTTTCCAGCCAGATTCAGTGGCAGACCATGATTTAAGAAATTATGTTTGGAGCCTGCGTTCTGTAAAGAAAAGGTTTATTTGTGTTTTAGCTGTCTTTTTGGGAATGGTAATATAATACAGATACATAATGTTCTTATTGATCAATTCAAAAGTGCTCTGCACTGATTTGCCTTTTTAAAAATACCTTAGATATAAAGTTTTTTTTGAGACAAAAACCTTTTGGAAAGGAGTTGTCCAAAAACAATCTGGTATGTATGGAATTTCATCAGTCTTAATGTATATTGTGAGTATTTGCACATAGCTTCTGTTTATAAAAGTATTGACTTTCATATGGTTCACAAAAATCATTCAAATATCCATTGAAATAAAGGGCAAGTCATATTGCCACTTACCTTTGAATTTTTGTTTTCCTCATCGTTCATGAAACTGCTTTCATCATTTTTATATTGTTCCAGGATAGGAGCAACGACTGATTTTTCTGCAGTATCTTCCTTCTGAAAGGCTTTCCCCAGCCTAAATGTGTTGAATACCATGTCATCTTCTAAATTTCTTACGGACTTGGATGCTGAAAGGAAAATGCCTTGAGAAAGCAAAGAAAAAGTTAGTATTAATACGTAGGAAGAGAGACTCATTTTTGCCATTCTTAGTTCGATGTTTGCATCGAGTTAAGCAAGGAAGTGTAAAATGAAGACAATTTCTCAAACTGCTTCATAAATGATTCCTACCTTTTATATATTTTCCAGCTTGAATAGAAAGCACTTCAAAGACAGACTTTCATCATTTGAGAAATGAGTAATCAGATAGAGGCTAACCTTTTGTATAGCTGCTAATACCTACATTGTTTCGATTTTAGTGGCATATTGTTTATTTTGAGTGAATTTTCTCAGAATCTGATTACAATCTTTTGTAGAATGCTTTCTGTTGAGCAGATTATAGTCTCTTGAAAATGGGTTATTAAGGAAGACTACAGGACGTCAGGCTCTCCATATTCTTATTGTTTCCTTCTGTATATTTAGTTAAGATTAAAACTAAACTTATTTCACTCGGTGATGATAAGGATAAAAGTTTTATTTACTGTTAATCCTGATTAAATTGAAATAATCTTCAAAAAAAACATTTTCTTTCATAAATGCTTGATAGAGTCTTTGGCGAGTCACATGTATATTCTGTCAGTGTCAACAAAAACTCATTCATGCTATATCTAAAATTGACCTGACAGGTGTGTTTTATCTCTGCACTTACAAAAGAATGTTACTGATATTTAGTAATGAATTTAGCAGTTAAATAATATTAAGTTCATGAAGAGAATATTTATGTGCTCTATAAAAATTTGGAAGATGATTATGTCGTACAATTTTAAATTAAACATTTCAGAGTTAATTTTGTAATTTTGACCCCACCAGGTAAGAGAACAACACATTCTTGTATATTTATTTCGGTACATATGTGCAAGAGTTTTTCTAGGGTATATATCTAGGTATTGAATTATTAGGTCATAGAATATATGCATGTTTAGTTTTACTGATACCAAAATGTTTACAGAATAGTAGCAACCAATTTAAGCTCCCACCAGCAGGGGATGAGAATTCCCCATTGCTCCATGTCCTAGCCAATACTTGGATATCTTATTCGCCTTTTAATTTGTATTTCTTTAATTATCAAAGAGGTTGAGTCTATATTTGTATGTTTGTGAGCCATTTATCTTTTCTCTTATGTAAAATGCTCTTAAAAAGTATTTGTTCATTTTCTATTGGGTTGTTTGAAAATGGGTTATTAAGGAAGACTACAGGACGTAGTCTTATTGATTCATGGGAGTTCTTTATACATCTGGATATTAATTCTTTGTTATTTATATGTACTCTGAGATCATTAACATATTTCTATATTCTAAAACTTTAAATGTTTTGACTTTCACATTTAAATTCTTAATTTATCTGGACTTTTGTGTGTGGTATAAGAGATACAATTTTACTTTTTTCCAAAAGTCCTTACACATTTCTTGAATAATTCATCCTGTCTCCACAAATCTGCAGTGCCATCTCTGTAGTATATTAGGTTTCTATACATGTGTGGGTCTTTCTGAGCTATTTATTCCACTGCTAGATCTATAGTCTTATTATAACTTTAAAATAATTTTTGATATTTGCTGGGACAGGTTTTTCAACCCTCTACTCACCCATCAGTTTTTCTCCTACAGCAGTTCCTTGGGTATATTACTCATTTCTTTTCCTTATAAACCTTAATATCAACTTTCAAGTTCTATGAGAAATCTCAATGGGATTATGACGGAAATTGCATAGGTTCTATAGGTTGCTTTTGGAGGGGAATTGACACCCTTAAGATAACTTATTTTTTTATCCATAAACATGATTCTTTTCCATTTTTTTTAGATCTTTAATTTTTTAATAACATTTTATTGTTTTCTTCATAAAGGTCTTGTATATCTTTTGCTGGAAGAATTATAATTCTTTATAATTATAGTTAAACTTATTTTTAGTTATTGTAAATGGTATCTTTAAAAAAAAACTACCTTTACTACCATTATTGCTGATTTGTGTACATGTAATTGGCTTTTGTGTAGTACTCATATATAAACTTCTTAATACCAAATAGTTTATAGATGTATTAACTTGGAGGGTTTTCCATGAAGACAATTGATATAAAGTAAGTCCTTCTATATTTGTATGTGTGTGTGTTTATCTCTGTGTCTGTCCTTGTGTGCATATACACTGACCAAAGCTTCCAGTAAATGTTGGAATTGGAAATAACAGCTTTACAGATTTACTGATTTTACAGAGAATGCTTTTAATGTTTCATCACTGAGCATGATGTTGGCTATAGGTTTTTTATAGACATTCTTTATAACTTGTTCTTCTATTTCTGGCTCATTAATAGTTTTTCTCATGAATTGTTGTTAATGTTACTGAATACTTTTTTCGCAGCTATTGAGACGATCACATCATTTTTCTCCTTCAGTCTT
The DNA here is from genome assembly GCF_000325575.1 of Pteropus alecto. Taxonomy (NCBI): domain Eukaryota; kingdom Metazoa; phylum Chordata; class Mammalia; order Chiroptera; family Pteropodidae; genus Pteropus; species Pteropus alecto. The sequence goes on along the minus strand of NW_006437736.1, from coordinate 7,082,851 downwards.
TAATTTAGTAAATGAACAGATTTTTCTCATGTCAAATCAACCATGTGTTCATGACTCAAACCTTAAAAAAAAATATTACTGGATTCAATAGATTGATCTGTAATTTCCCTGTCTTATATTGCCTTTGTCTGGTTTGGCATTAAGGTTGTACTAGTTTCATAAAATGAACTGTGGAACAAGATTTATTCCTTTTCTTTGCTCTCCTATAAAACTGTTTAGACTTGGTGTTTTCTTGGTGAGATTTTTTTTTTTTTTTAAATGATTGATTCACTTTTTTCAGTAACTGTAGGAATGTTCAGCTTCCCTCTTTTTTAGTTTGTTTTGAAAATATTTTATTGTAGAATATGTCCATTTTACTTGTTTTCAAATTTGCTAGTATAAAGTTATTAATAATTGTCTTCTAAATATTTTAAGCCTCACTCCATCTCTAATTGTATCTCATTCTAATTATGTTTATTTGTGTCCTCTGTCTCTGCCTCTCTCTCCTCTGCCTCTGTCTTTTGGTCAGTCTTGCTAGAAGTTTATGAATTTTGTTAGACTTTTCAAAAAACTAATTTTTGGCTTTGTTGATCTTCACTATATATTTTTTTCTATTTCACTAATTTCTTTTTATTTATTGTTTTGAAGTTTATTTTGTAATTTTTCTAACTTTTTAAATTGGAAAGATAACTCAATATTTAGACTTTTAAAAAAATCAGCATTCAAGGCTCTATATTTCCTTATATGTATTTTTGCTAGGTTCCACAATTTTGATAGAATATTCAATATTTAGTTCTACGTTTTTATAATTTTCATTATTATTTCCTCTTTGACCCATCAATTATTTAGCTATTTTTAACATTCCAAATATATGGGAATTGAAGTTTTGAGGGAGAGGGTACCGAGTTCCTGCTAACTAGGGTTGTTGTCAGAAATCTTAGTCTATAGAGTATTTGAAATCTGTGTAAGATTGAATAATATGTAACTAATAATTTTCAACTGTTTTTGATGTACAGGTAGTAATTTCATATGGTTCTTCATATAGAAATTTGCCTATAATATCTTCAGTTTGCATTAAAAATTCTATTTATTCTTGAAAAGAGTATGTATACATTATTGTTGACAGCAGGGTCTATATGTGTCCATAAGATGAAACATGCTTGTATATTGTTTAAATCTTGCATGTCTTATTGATTTCTTGCCTCATGAACTATCAGTTACTGAAATATTTGCAAATCTTTCACTGTAAGGGTTTACAATCTAATTCTTTTTATAGTTTGCAATTTTTGCTTTATTTATTTTGAGCTTATGTTATTAGGATGTTCAAATTGGAAATAGTTTCATCTTCCTCATAAACCAAACCACGTATTATGACCCTCTCTAGCTTTAACAATGTGTCTGTCACTATCAGTTTTTCTCTATGTTTTAGATGTGTCTATTGTAAATATCGTGTAGCTCAATTTGAATTTGGAATTTTTAGTCTAATATCTTTTTCTTAGAGAGTGTAGTCGATTTACATTTATTCTGTTTACTGAATTACTGAGATTCAGTACTACTATTTTATTTTGTGAATTTTATTGTTCTAATAGGTTCCCTCCTCCCTCCTTTTCTTGCCTTCTACTTTACATTTAATCTATTTTTCATTCTTTTAGAGGGTACCCTAAACATTTTAATATCATCTTCAGTTATTTACATTTAAAGTTAATAAGTATTTTTTACTCGTCTCAGGTAATGTAAAGACCTTAGAATTTTTAACTTCAGTCACCACTACTAATTCATATTGTTTTATTTTCTAAAACTTAAGTTCTATCTTGATTTTTAATGAAACAAGTTAGAGATTATTTTGTTTTATATAGTTACATTTTTTCAGATTTATCTACTTTACTTTTTTTCACCATTTTTTTTTTTTTTTACATCTGAGCTCTTCCTTTCATAGCCATATATCTTATTTTCTGAACTACATTTTTCTCAGATATTCTAAAATGCTACCTTAGTGAGGGTCTGTTAGTAGTGAACTAAGGTTTGTTTTAATGAAATATATTTTGCTATTCTTGAACAATGGTGTTAGTGACTATATAAATATTCAGTTGACAATTATTTTCTCTTAGTACTTTATTGTTTCAGTTTCTTCTGGTTTTCATTGTTACTGCTGAGAATGTAGTTGTTTTAATAACGATTCCCTTATAGGTAATCTCTGTATTCTATCTGACTGCTGTTAAAATCTTCTCTTTGGCTTTGACGTTCTGCTTTGATGTGTCACATGATGTGTCTGGATTTCTTTTAAGTTTATGTTTGTTTAGATTCTTGAATCTGAGGGTTGGTGTTTCTCATAAATTCAGGAAAATTGTTATTTATTATTTCTTTGAATTTCGCCTCTCCCTTGTTCTATTTCTCCTTCTGGAATAGATATATCTTGGGCTTCCCTGTTCATTTTATTCTCCGTGTCTTTTAACCTCTCTTTCCTATATTCTCTTTTTCTCTCTGCTGCATTTTAAATAATTTCTTCGGGGTTATAGTCCAGTTCACCAATGCACTTTCACTTGTATCTAATCTGATGTTTAACTGTGTATTGAGCTTTTATTTTTAATTTAATATCTTTTATTTTTAAAAGTTCTCATTTCCTTTTCAGATCTGCCTGGTCAATTACAGTTTTCTAGTTTTTATTCAGCATGTTTTCAATCTCTTATTGTTTTAAATCTATAAAACACATTTTCATTTTTAAATGTTTATTTCATATTTGAATCTAATTATTTCAGTATCTTCTATCTTTGCGTATCTGATTCTGCAGTTTAATATTTCTGCTGATCCTAGCTCATGGTGCCTTCATCATGTGTTTAGTGACTTTCCATTTTGTGCATATATTTATTGAACTGTATCCAAAGGAATTCTTGATATTCCTGTGTTTGCTTTTGCCAGGCACCTGGAGCACTACCATTCTCGGGCCACTTTAAACTAAAATTTATGCATCAGGCCACAGTCGGTACAAATACCAAACTAAGTGCCTTTGCCATTAGGAATTCTTAGAACTATATGTATATTTCTCCCCATTCTCTCCTTTCTTCCCAGAGCCATTTCTGACCCAGGCATGTCTCCTTCTACTAGCTGGATTTTTTCTAGTTTAATTCTTTATGCGGGTTCCAAGCTTTATGTGAGAGTTTCTAATTTGCTCTCTCATCTTACATAGGTCCTGAGTTTTGCCTTTTGCTCCAGCACATATGGGTCATTAAAACCAGGTGGCTGGTCACCAGGAATTTGGTAGAATCTCTCAGAGCACATGCCGTCTCTAATCCTTGTTAACCCCAATGAAATATCCTAGTTTCCCATAGGAAACCTCCTCTGGTTTTGTTTATTTTACCACCAATTCAGCAATACTTTATGAAAGATGTGTTTTTATTTTTTTATTTTATTTTATTTTTATAAAGATATTTTCATCTAGCATTTTAAAGTATTTTTTATTGAGAGATGTTCTCTACACAAGTAGTCTGCCATATTGCTAGAAATGGACATCTCAATTCATCCTTAGTGGAAAATTCTCTCTGTAACGGAATTTCAATCATTTGCACAAAATGTACATGTATTGCATATCAAATTATTTCTTTTTAGTTCTCATTTTATAGGGCTATATTTTAAGTTCTGAAATGATATTGTTTAATATTCTGATTTCTTTAAATATATTTTATCAGAGATGGGTATAGTTAGCTGTTGATTCTCTTTGAGACTGTTTAAATCTTATTAGGCATATGTTTTCTGAGAGTGTACTTATCAGACTCTGGAATCCTCTGACTTCTTTGTTCATGGGGCTTTTTAAAATCTTTTTAATGTTCAGTTTTGCCCTGGTTTCTCAGGGTTTGAACCTGCTTTGGAGGTGGCTGTTTAATCAATAAAAGTCCTTGCCAGTAGTAACCTTTTTTCTTAGCTGCTATTCCGGAAGTGTAATAAATATCAATAATTATGTATTTTGTTTTAAATTTCCACTGGATGAATTGGTTTGGCTGATCTTCACCTGCAATTTGGACTGAATCCAAACCATTTTGATGGTTTAGAAAAGTTAGTTAATGTTTTATTTTGCTTAAATTGTCATAGCCTCTGAACATTATGAGGTTTCTTATAATCATTTAATTATGGAGATTCTTTCCAATTTTTTTTAATGATAACTTTTTTTTTAATGTTGGTTACTCTGATGTGCAATGGAGCATAGTAGATTTCTTTTCCATTGATGCTGAAAATTAAGTGTCCCCACGTGGTAGAAAGGAACTTTGAAGACGAAAAACTATTGCCAGATGGGCTTTGGGAGGTTCAGGAAACCTTGGAAAGGCAAAATGTTTATACAAAATGGGATCTTCATTTTTTGAAGCTAGACTACTAACACCATATATTTGTAAATAACGTAATTGAAATTCTCTTTCCTCCAGGTAACATATTTTGCTATGTGATACCAGTAAATTCAATGCAGATCAAATAGCGATTGGTCATTGTTTTACTGAGAAACCTGAATTTCTTAATGGCTAACTTTATGAGTCTAAAAGCCAAGATTGCTCACTTATACTAAACAAGAAAATTTAGAATTCTTTTCCAAATATATACAGTGAGTAACCCAAATAACTCCACCTAGATTCTGCTTTTAATATTTTACTCCACTTGTTTTTGTTATCTATTTTCCTATCCCTTCCTTAATTACATGATTTTAATGCATTTCAAAATATCTTACATACATCAGTGCTTATTCCATTAAATATATTACATACATCAGTGCTTATTCCATTAAATTCTTCAAATGCATATAGTTAACCAGAATTTAGTATTTGTTTATAATTTTTTCTTTTAAGGCAAAATGTACAAAATGAAATGTACATATCATAAGTGTACATTTGCTTAATTTTTTTCAAACGCACACACCTACGGAATCTAGATTCCTTTCAAGATAAGACATTGCCATCATCCCAGAAAGTTATCTTTTGCCTCTTCATGGTTACTTGCCATCACTTCCCCACCTCCAGTCCTCACCCTGACTCTCTGTTGTGAGAGAATCACTGCTTTGATTTTTTTAAACTATGAATTGGTTTTGCCTGTTCTGGAATCATGCAGTTACATAGTCTCTTGTGTAAGGCTTCTTCTACTCAGCATATTTGTGATGTTATGCGAATCAGTAGTTTCTATCATTTTATTCCATTGTATGAATACATTACAATTGGTTTATCCATTCTCCTACTGATGGACTCTTGAGTTATATCTAGTATTTTGCTGTTATGAATAAGGTTGCTATGAACATTTTTGTACATGTCTTTTTGTAGACCTCTTTTCATTTCTTGTGGGTAAATACTTACGAATAGAATTGTTGAGTCATAGGATAGATGTATATTTAATTTTATAAGAAGTTGCCAGACTATTTTTCAAAGTGCCTATACCATTTTACATTTCATCCAAGAATATATTAGAGCTTAGGTTGCTCCACCTAATCCTCCTCACCCACATTTGATGTCAGTCTTCTTAATTCTAGCCATTTTGGTAGATATCTCATGGTTTAATTTGTAGTGCATGATAACTAGTATGTTGAGCACTTTTTCATGTGCTTGTTAGCTATTCACATGTCTTTTGTGAAGTGTCTGTGTAAATATTTTGCTCTTTTTTGGGGGGAGGGATGTTTCTTTTTATTATTGAATTGTGAAAGTTGTTTATACATCATAAGTACCAGTTTTTTGCCATATGTCTGTGTGTGTGCGTGCATGTGTGTATGTAGTGTCTCTCAGTCCATCTCCTGATTATTCATTTTCTTACTGGGTGTTTCAATGAATGGAAGTTTTTTATTTTGGTAAGACTTAATTTATCAGTTTTTTTTCTTTTCATTATTACCTTTTGCATCCTAAGAAACCTTTGCTTACCTTCAAGACATGGAAAATATTCCCCTATACTTCCTCTAGAAGCTTTATGGTTTTAGCTTTTACATTTAGATCTATGATCCACTTCAGATTACTTTTTGGATGTGGCGTGAGGGTGGCGTGAAGTTAAGCTTTTTTTTTTCATGTGGATATCCAGCTATTTAGTAACCACTTATTGAAAAGATTTTTCTTCTCCCAGTGTTTTCTTTGGTGCCTTTATCAAAACTAAATTATCAAAAGGACAGACCTACTTTTGAGCCCTCTGATTTTTTCATTGATCTAATTGTTGATTCTTACCACATTATCTTGATTACTGTAGTTTTATAATAATATTGAAGTCAAGAGTGTAAATGGCTCAACGTGGTTCATTTTTGAGACTGCTTTGGATATTCTACGTTTAAACAAATTTCATGTTTGAAATCACAGTATATTTTCTTATCACACTAAACTTAAACTAGAATTAATAACAAAAATAGCCAAGACTATCTACAAGTGTTTAGATATTTAAGCAACACACTTTTGAATACTATGTGATTTAAGAAAGCAATCACAATAGAAATTAGAAGATATCTTGAACTGAATATAATGAAAATATGATCCAACTGGTGGGATTTAGTTAATGTGGTGCTTATAGGGAATTATATAGCTCTAAAATGTATGTTTTAGAAAATAGAAAATATTGAAAAATCAATGATCTAAGCTTACATCTTAAGGGATTAATAAAAGAAAAGTAAGCCCAAAGAAAATAGAAGGGATTACTAAACATAAGAGCAAGAATAAATAAAATAGAAAGCAATTATACAATATAAAAATTTGCCATAAGATTAATAAATCAATGACTTGTAGTAAGACTGATTTAAAAAAAAGAAAGATAAAAAATGCAAGTTACTAATACCAGGAATATAAAAATGGGACATTGCTACAGATCTTATAGACATTAAAAAGATAGTAAGTAAATATTATGAACAACTTTTTGTTTTGTCAATTTAACAATTTAGATGAGATGGGTCAGGGATTGGCAAACTTTTTCTGTAAATGGCTAGATAGTAAATATTTTAGTTCTTGTGGACCATACAAGCACATCTACTCAGCTCTGTCATTGCAGCATAGAAACAGCCATGCACATATGTATCGATTGGCTGTGTCACAATAAAACTTTAGATAGCCTGAGGGCCATGGTTTTCTGACCCCTGAAATAGAGAAATGCTGTAGAAAAAAATAAAATAAAATAAAATAAATGCAAGACTGGCACAAGAAGAAATCGGAAATTAAAGCATTTTTATATCAAATAAATTGAATCCATAATTTAAAACCCTTTGTCACAAAGAAAATTCCAGGCCCAAATGGCTTTAGTGGTAAATTCTTCCAAGCAATAATACCAATCTTATGAAAACTCTGTCAGAAAATAGTAAAAGAATAAACAGTTTCTGTGGTAGCTTTGTAGTGTATTGACTTGCCTGAATATCATTTTCTAAATTTTCCTTCTCTTTGTATATTTCTTGTTGGAGTGGGCCTTTAGAGACATTCTTGTATGAGACATGGGAGCCTGAAGTGTGAAGCTGCAGCCATTTTGCAGATCGCACATGATATCGCTTATCTGCCAGCTCATCCGCTCATCAGGCAGCAATAAGGCCCACAACTGCTCTGCCTTCCCCCTAGATCCACTTGCAGTTTGTATCACTCCTGAGACATGTGCATGTGTGTAGTTCTATGATAAAGGGCTCTCCTGCAGGACATTCATACCAATGTCAGCTGTGTCAAGATCAGATATTCATTTCAATCTGTCCTCATTTGTTTCAGTTTGTTTTTGGATTCCAGCTTCTTGCTCTTGCTCTATCCTACTTTACATCTATCTTTCCTTCCCCACTGCATGCTCTGCGGATTCCAGATTCAGATGGAACAATCTTCTGGAGACTGCTCATTTGGCTTCCATAATTGCATGAGATCGAATCCCTGTAACAAATCATATATATGTTTATGTGTGTATATATGTAAGTGGTTCTGCTTCTCTGATCGAATTTTGATACATTTCCCTACTCTTTTTGTGAGTTTGGCATAAACTTGGTACCAAAACCTGATAAGGATCAAAGATGGGACATTATAGGCCCATCTTAGATATAAAAACCCTAAACAAAATATAGAATCCAGTTGTATGGAAAGGGTTATATTTCATGATCAGGTGTGGTTTATTTCAGGAATGTAAATGGTTTAACTTACAAAAAGTTAATGAAATTTACCACATTAAATGCCTAAAGGAGAAAAAACATGATCATCTCAATAAATGCAAAAAAGCACAGTAATCATCTGTGCCAAATGCGAAGAGGTGAATAAGAACTGAGAATGCATCTTTGATTTGGCCATGTGGTAGTCACTGGGACCCTGATGAAGTTTCAGTGACAGAGGTAGAGAGAGATTTTAGAAAGAATGGGAAGAGAATAGTGGAGATGGTGAATATAAATGATATGCCAGCAATTTATGCTGAGGAATGCAGAAAAATTGGGCTGTGGAAAGAATAGAGTGTGGCGCCAAGGGAAGATTTCTATTTAAAGATGGAAGATATAGCACGATGGTGATGAAGGAAAAGAAATGGCATTGCCGAATCTGTGGGACTCAAGAAAGTTTTACATGCCATTGACAGTGTGGAATAAAAAGGACATTCATTCTCCTTTTGAACCCTAAAGTATGTGTGGTGGTAAGATCAGTGAAATGGAGAATGCTCTAAGGGTGTTTATTACCCAGAAGGCATAGTGCAAAGACTGGAGATGGAGGGCAGAAGAAGCACAGAGCTGTTTGGAGATGAGAGTGGGGGAATTCGATGACCAGAGTGCTCACATTTTGATGGAGAACAAGAACAACAAGGTATGTGGTGAGGTGGATTTGGCTGGCAAGAGAATGTCCTGGAACTTCCTTAGAAGGGGTGGTGTTTCTGTATGTGTGTGGTGTTCACACAGTTGGCAGAGAAGGGTAGCTCCTGGTGAGCATTGAGGCCAATCAGAATTCAGCAGTGGAATTAGAGGTTACACTTCTGAGAGACTTTGAATCTGGCTGATGAGTTGACTCCATGGGAAGAATCAACTTTGAGTCTGTCTTCAATCTGAGGGCTCAGAGGAGCTTTTCAAGGCTTCCAGCACCTCGGCTTGTAGGGCATGTTAGAGATTTTTCATGGATGTGGGGCTCATTGAGAGTCATGGAGGTTGTAAGCTCTTTGGTTTTGCTCCAACAATGGGAGTGGGTAGGTGTCTTCTCACCATGCTCAGTCCAGTGGATTTGTGGGATAGTGGGTGGGAGATATGGGGAGTTGGTGATGCTCTATTGGAATTAGTCCAGCGAATGTGAGACGGTTATCTTCAAGCTTTGTTCCACTGTTGCAGTGGTTAATTGAATTAAATATTTATATTACTACAATGTGTATTTAAATCATGGGCCTGCTTTGCATATGGTTTTCTCTTTATTTAATTATATAAAGGTTTGAATTCATCTCTGTCTATGAACACTAGTGGACTGGCTGTTTCCCTGAGTCTCATTACTGGATGACATGTTGGCTATTAGTGTTATATAAGCAGAATTAATAAACTTGTTTTAAGAGCCAAATGAAGAGCCTGTTTTATTGAATTATACATCAATAATCTAATACATCTAAACTAAAGGTTAGATTAATATCTCAAAAATTGCTTTGAAATCTTAATGCCACAAATCAGTATATTAGTAACATCAAAGAGTTACACGAACATGCCTGAGATTATGTTTGTAGCCAAATTTTTCACTTGCCTTGCAAAAATGATACTTGGATTTTTGTTTTGATTCTTAGCAATTTTGGAGTTATCTGATAGCATGCTTCCCAAATAACAATCTGATGATAGTTTTCAACATTGGGTTACCAAAAAGGATTGTTCTATTTTATACATTGATTCATAATTTCAGGTTTCTTTACATTATGGTGAATACTGTATTGAGTCTTCATATTACATGTGTTAGGAATCTTATGTTTATACTCTCATGGCTGTCTTCAGCCCTCAGACATTCCTGATTATCACACTGAGAACTCTAGGCTCTCAAAACATTTTGAAATGCAGTGGTTTTTACAATGTAGGATAAATACAAGATTCGTTGGTTCTACTTCATTTTCCTTTGTGATAGAGACTGGATCAGATGGAAGCATCTTTCTGTTGGTATACATGCCATGTTTTCCATTCTGTGTATGTACAGTGCTCTTTTCTACTGTCATAACTTCGTTCTTGTTATTCCTGCTCTTAAAGTGCCCTCATCTTGTCCCTCAACCCACCTAAATTTAAAATATCTTTCAAGACCTTCTCTTTGCGACTTTTCCTGAGTATTATAGTCAAACCCCTTTCTCTAAACTCCTACAACATCTGTAATACATTGTCATCTTATTTAGAAAATAATTGTTTCTTATATTCATTAGAATGTAATGAATATTATAGTCTGTATATAAAGATTATATATAGGTCCTATATATCTGCAGAAGCTTGCCTTGTTGGCTTCAATTGTTCATTGTTTACTATGTAACTTTGCCTTCTCGCCGAGGGGAGGGTGACCTGCCCATTCCTTGACTCTGACCTCGGGCAGGTGACTTCCTTTAACTAATGAGATGTTATATCATGCAAGCAGAGGCTTGCACCAGTCTTGCACATTGGGGATTCCTTGTTGAACCTCTGCCCTCACCATGAGAACATTCCCCTGCTAGCCTGCTGGAGAGACTGCCATGTGGAGCGGAGCCCCAGTTGCCACAGCTGAAGACATCCTTGATCAGACATACATTTAAACACAAGACACTAGAGCAAGTCCTGTTGAGGTCAGCAGAGCTGCCTAGTGGACTCCCCGCTAACCCCAGAAGCACCAGCTGTAAGCATGATGTTTTGTATGTGCTTGCTACACAACATTATTGTAGCAAATAGGTAATTGATACAAATGTCCTACATGGCCTGGCCCATGCCTACCTCTTTCATCACACTCCAGCTATATTGGCCTTCTGTTCCTCCGATACGCCCAGATGATTTTGGCTCCAGATCTTTGCCCTGTTCCCTCTGTCAAGAGCATCCTCCTCCTAGTACTCGTATGCACATTTACCCCTCATTAGCATGACGCTCAGCTCAGATGTCATGGTTTCTAACAGTGCTTCCTTAATGCCCCTTCCTAAAGAGCCCCCTTCCCAGTCATTCCCTATTCCATGTTATTATTTTTCTTCACTCTGCTTATTATTTTCTAAAATTCTCTTATTTGTTTACATGTTTACTGTACATCTCCCCCAGTGTCCATGAGGGTAGAGACTTTGTTTACCTTTTTATCCTGACTATCAAGAACAGAGCCTGGCACATAATAGGCTTACAACAAATAAAAGATAAATGTGTGAATCATTTTTTATTAATCAAGACAGTACCAGGTATGATCGGTTCTGGAATATGATGTAGAACATTGCATTTCCTGGGGTTGCTTTAACAAATTATAAACTTGATGGCCTGAAACAACAGACACTTTTTTCTCATACTTCTGGAGGCCTGAAGTCTGAAATCAAGCTGTGGACAGGGCCACGTTTCCTCTACAGGCTCTAGAGGATTCTTTTTTGCCTCTTCCAGCTTCTGGTGGCTATTCGCATCTCTCCCTCATGGTCTTCTCCTCTGTGTCTATCCTCTGTGTGTCTGTCTGTAATATCCCTCTGCCCCTCTCCTAATAGGATTCATGCAATGGCACTTAAGGCCTACCAAGATAATCTAGAAATATCTCTTCATCTCAAGATGCTTAATTTAATCACATCTGCAAAGATTCTTTTTCCAAATGAGGTTTCATTCACAGTTTATAGAGATTTGACATGGATACTTTTGGGGGCTATATTTTGGCCTACCACAAGTATAGATATGATCAACTCTACCAAGTAGGAGGCAGAATAGCATAGTTTAAGAGCCTGTGCTGTGGAGCCAGAGTGTCTGGGTTTGAATTGCAGTTTTGCCTTGTATTGTGTGCACATGATCATCTTACTTAACCTCTCTGTGTTTTGTTTTTTCTCCTGCAAAATGCAGATAACAATAACAGCTCCTTCGAAAGGTTGTTGTGAGAATGGCTGTGGAAGCCCTCAGTAGTTCCTGGGACATAGTTCAATAAATGTCATTACACTTATAAAGAAGCACTTACTGAGCATTCCTGTGTGCCTAGCTTTACTCTAAGAATATTTCACACCTTAGCTCATTTCATTCTCACAACAACCCTATGAAGTAGAGACTAAGCCACTTGTTCAAGGTCATACCTCTAGCTGGTGGAGGAGGTAAGATTCAAACCCAGACATTCTACCTCAGGAGTCTGTGCTCTTAACCACCTCATACATAGACTATGTCGCTGCTGTTGTTGTTTTAAAATAATTGCTGTGAGATTTCTATTGACTATTAACATTTCCTGGAAAACCAGAGGTTTCTGGGTGACGTGGGTTACTGAGTAATAGCCATGAAGCTTTATAGCCTTGATTTAACTGGACTTTCCTTTTGATAATATAGTTGTTTATTAGTCAAGACCTTTTGCGAAACCTTTTTACTGGTAGATTGTGGAGGCACCCACCCCCTCTTTAGAGATTTAAGTATGTAGCATCATACTTAACAAGCTAGCCTCTTGTTTCTTATCTTACCCAGTGTAGCATATACTTGATATACGTCTGTTGGAAGCAGCTGCTTATCAATCGTTTGTCGTCATGGCAGGTATCCATGTAATCATCTTTTAACGAGTTGTATATATTGTGTAATTCAATAACTAAACCAAAGTCCTTTGTAAAATTGAGAATTACTGGCCTTCTAGTCATTAGAATGTGCTGAGATTTTGTATATTTTGTTCCATTCACACCCCTAACCCACCCCGCCCCACCCCATTCTCCCAACAATCTCTTTTCAATGGAGCATCCAGAGTAGACCTTTGAAGATACAAGTCAGATAATTTCACTCGTTGATTCAAAAGCCTTTGAAGATTTCCCATTATCCTTAGAATCACATTTAAGATCCTTATAGTAGTCTCCGAGCCTCTCTTTGATCTGGTGCTCTCTCTGACTTTCTGATCTCTTCTGCACTCCTAAACTCGCCCTCTCGGCTGCAGACACATTGGTCTATTTGCTAATTTCTGAAGTTCTGTTTTCTCACCTGAAACTCTCTTTCCTCAGGTATCTGCTGGCTTGCCCCTTTACCTCCAAGTCTTGTCTCAAAGGTCACATTTTCAGTACCGTCTTCCCTAGTGAGCCCTTTCCCTGTGTGCCCCGCCCCTCTTCCCTGTTTTCTGTTTTCTCAGTAGAACGTAGGACCACCTGACGTGCTATATATTTTAATTTCTTTGTTGACTGGTTATCTCTTCTCTGTCTACCAAAATGTAGACCCCATGAGAACAGGGATTTTATCAGTTTGTTCATTGTTGTATTCCTAGTGCTTTAGATAGCGTTTGACACACAGTAAGCACTCAATAAATATAATTTGAATAACTGAATGAATCTTCTGCAGTATGACCCTTCAGTTAGCCACCCAGCACTGCGTGGGCTCGGTTATGGTCTGCCTATTTAACACTGTTATGGAGATAGTATTTCTGTGGATTTATTTGTATTCTAAATGTTCGATTTTGTTATCTTAATTTTTAATATGTACTTGAAATGCTAGATAGTTAAAGATGGCTAAACTTTCTTCTCTCTTTTCTTTAACTATAATTTGGCAGAGTGGAATTACCTGGCAAACAACCTATTAACCATCTTTCTTGGATTTCCGTTAGTTCTATATACTTTAGGGTGCAGTGGTAATGGGGGAAAGGAATACTTTAATGGAAAGTTATGTTAGGATTCCTCATTCTCTACTTCAAACTCCAAGAAATTCTTTCTTTAAAATAATTTAAAAAATTTTTTTGGTTATAGTTGGCATACAATACTATATTAGTTTCAGGTGAACAACATAGTTATTATATACTCATATAAATCACAAAATGATCACCCCAATAAGTCAAGTGCACCTCTGACACCACACATAGTTATTACAATATTATTGGCTATATTCCTTATGCTATACTTTCTATCTCCATAACTATTTTGTAACTACCAATTTGTGCTTCTTAATCCCCTTTCTCTTTTTCACCAATTCACCTCCCACCCTCCCATCTGGTAACCCTCAAAATGTTTGTTTTGTTATTTAGATTCCACATACACGTGCAATCATATGGCATTTGTCTTCATCTAACTGACATATTCCACTCAGCACACTACCCTCTAGGGCCATCATGAAATACTTTTTTCCATCCCTTTACTTTCAATCTGTGTGTACTTTTTAATCTAAGCAAGTCTCTTATAGGCAGCATATGTAAAAGTCTTGTTTTCTTATCCATTCAGCCACCCTGTCTTTTGATTGGAGCATTTAATTCTTTTTCATTTGAAGTACTTGTTGATAGATATGCAGTTACTGCCATTCTTTATTTAGACTATGTATACATATTATTTTTTTCTTAAAGAAGTCCTTCCAACATTTCTTATAATTCCGGCTTGGCGGTAATGAACTCCTTTAGCTTTTTCTTGTCTAGAAAGCTCTTTATCTGTCCTTTGATTCTAAATGATAGCTTTGTGGGTAAAATAATCTTGGTTGCAGGTCCTTGCTTTTCATCACTTTGAATATTTCCTGCTAATTCCTTCTGACCTGCAAAGTTTCTGTTGAGAAATCAGCTGACAGCCTTATGGGAGCTCCCTTGCAGGTAAATATTTGCTTTTCTCTTGCTGCTTTTAAGAGAGTCTCTCTTTGTCTTTAACCTTTGGCATTTTGATTATGATGTGTCTTGGTGTGGGCCTCTTTAGGTTCATCTTGTTTGAGACTCTCTGAACTTCTGGGGTTGTATGTCTATTTCTCTCATCAAGTGAGTATGTCTATTTCCCTCATCATTATTTTTTCAAATAGGTTTTCAATTTTTTGCCCTCTCTTCTTCTGGTATCCTTATGATGCCAATGTTCTTACACTTGATGTTGTTGCAGAGGCTTCTTAAACTGTCTTCATTTTTTAGGATTCTTTTTTTCTTGTTGCTATTCTGATTGGTTGTCCTCTGTTACCCCATCCTCTATGTCAATGATTCTATCCTCCGTTTCATCTACTTTGTTGATTCCCTCCCCTCTAATGTACTCTTCATCTCAGATATTATATTCTTAATTTCTGACTGGCTCCCTATTATATTTTCCATCTCCATTTTTATATTTTTTATCTCTTTGTTAAAGTTCTCACTGAGTTCATCTACTCTTCCCCTAAGTTCCTTGAGAATCCTTATAACCAGTGTTTTAAACTCTGCATCTGGTATATGCTTGTCTACACTTCAGCAAATTCTTTTTCTGGAGCTTTGTTCTATTCTTTCATGCAGGACATGCTTCTTTGTCTCCCCATTTTGGCTGTCTCCCTGTGTCTGTTTCTATGTATTAGGTAGGAGCCACTCCTAAGTCTCCCAGTCTTAGTAAAGTGGCTTTATGTAATAGGGTGCTATGGGGCCCCGTGGCACAGACCTGTGAGGGGTCCAGCTGCAGGCCAAATTCAGCTGCAGGCCAAGTCCAGCCACAGCCTGTGCACCTCTGGGGCCATCTGGTAAGAGTCACCAAGCAATCCACATATGTCTGACACCCGTGCTGGGCGTATAGGTAGGTGCCTCAAGGGGCCAAGTCTGAAACTGAGGCTGGCTGCCACTGGTGTGGGGCTTGGGGCTGCTCAGCAAGAGGTACAGAGCATGCTAAGGCCAGATGCTACTTCTTTGGGTTTTGTGAGACTTTGAGAGATTTCATGAAAGTTCATAGCAGGAGCCAAGACAACCCATTTATATGGAACAAATCGCTAGAAGCGGCTTTGGATGGGCCCACAAGTTGAGAGAGGTGGAGTCCCTTGGGCAGAGCGGCCTTTGTTATCTAGGTTGATGGCATCTGCGGCTGCATCTGGGAGAGGGGAGGGCTCAACAAAGGAACAATGGCTTCTGCCTTCACCTCTGTCCTGGAGCCAGCCGCCCCTCCAGGCCTCATCCTGAAGCCCAATAGTTCAGTGCCTTCTCATAAGTCCCTGGTGCTCCTGGAGTGGCTGCCCCAGCACTGGAGCTCAGAGTGCACAAGTCCTGTCAGCGAGTAAGGCCGCCCTCCGTCTCACTCAGCCACAACTTCCTCTGGTTTTCACAGCCAGAGGTTGTGGGGACTTCTCTTTCCAGCAGTGGAACCCTAGGCTGGGGAGCCCAGTGCGCAGCCGGCGCCCCTTAATCCTCAGGTGGGGGAGGTGTCTCTGCAGCCAAGGTGGCCCTCCCGATTCTCAGTCGCCACATGCAGTTGTGGGACCGGGCTGTTTCTCATCTCTTCCCCACCTGTTTTGAGGTGACCTGTTATTTGAGGTGACCTAGTTGTAGGGCTTCTGTTCAGCGAAACTTCTGGTGACTCTGTGTACTGGTTGCTCTGTAGTTTTGTCCCAATCTTTGTATGGTCACTAGAAGAGGTATGCACAGGCCTCTACCTTCTATGCCATCTTGAATGTTATCCCAAGAAATTATTACTTTAAATTTTAATAAAAACCAGATGAGACTACATAGCATAAAATGAGAATGGGGTAATATAGTGTAGTTGCACTAGCCACATTTTAAGTACTCAGTTGCCAGTTGCCACATGTGGCCAGTTGTCACATTGGATAGTGTGGTTATTACAACATTTTCGTCACTGCAAAAAAATCTTTTGGATAGCACTGCCCTAGAAAGTGGGAATTGTAAAGATTAATCTAGGTAATAAGATATCATTATTTTATGTTTTGTCACTTAAGCGGGGAGATGTAAGTGTTGTTTCTTGTAACCCTCTTGTACCTTTATTCATTCAATAAATGGTCATCATGCATCTAATAATATATGCCAGGCACTGTGCTAGGTATTGGGATTCATTAGTGGATAAGGTAGCTTCAGGCCCTTCTATATGTAGTTTATATTCTAATGGGAGAGATAGTCATTAAATAGACAATCATACAAATAATTGTAATCTGCATAGTGTTGGGTTTACATAGCTATTTTGACTGTTGATTAGCTAAAGTGTACTGTCCTACCAGCTTCTTAGATCCTAATGTATTGGAGGCACAAAAAGCTACATAGTAATTTGCAGTTCAAGTCTACAGACAGCATCTAAAGTTTTACTGAAGTCAGTAAATTTAGTAATAGTCAGGCCGTTTTTTCTATCTTTTTTATTTCTGATATAGAGCAAAGATTATGTCAGTTGCCCTGTGGTTTAAAGCCACAGTTATTCTGGGAGTACACAGTTGCCATTACTAAACAGTAGCTGATCCAAAAGAATTCCAGCCAGCATCTTGCCAGTAATGGAAAGAAATGTGTACTAGCAGTTGTCAAAAAGTATATTTTCCTCGTTGATGGCAATTGTGTCTTTGAAGCTCTTCATATGTTGTGGCATATACATATATGAATCTTCCCTAGGAGGCAGAGATCATGCTGTCAAATTCATTCATACAGTACTTACTTCTGTATAATTTGCAGTTATAAAGATGCCTACCTAATAAATGTTTTTGCTGCTGCTGCTGATGTTGCCAATGGTATTCTATAGAAAGTTCTAGAAGACAAACTGTGAAGACTGGCACTTTACCATTGTTTATTATTTTATTTCTATTTTCCCCTTCGAATCATCAAGTCTTGCTTATGCTATTAAGTCCTAGCAACTGTTCTTTAATATGGAAGTGGACGTGGAGTGTAATTTTTACCTCAGAATTATTTTCTTCTTATTGACTTTTGCAACTTAATTCAGACTTCTCTAAAGTGATATATCTGTGTGTGCTCTTTATTTTTGGACACTGACACAACCCATAATAATCAGAAAGATTATTGTATTAGTTAATAATTAGCCGAGTAACAGAGATTCACAATAGAGGTACTTAAATAAGTTAGAGGACTTAGTTTTCCTGTGCAAAGAGGAGTTTCTGAATAATCAGAACAGGGCCAGTGTGATGGCTCTAAAATGTCACCAGAAACTAGGTTCTCTCTTTCTTCTTGGCCATACTTAGTATTGGATTCCATCCTCAAGGTCACCATGACAGTTTCTGTAATGCTAGTCATCTATTTTCCTGATTGGCAGGATGTGGAAGGGGGGAAAGGCAAAATGGCACATATTAGTTGAAAGCCTCACACAGTATGACTGCCTACCTCTCACACTCCTTATTGCAAGGGAAGCCAGGAAGTAATTTTTAGCTGAACTCAGTTGGCACCTCAAATAGTATTGAACTTCTGTTAGAAAAATTAGGAGTATGGATAGTGTGCTGATAGCTTACAGTCTCGCCCATTGCCTAGCTACTATTACTGGTGAACGATGGGCAGGCGGAAAAGCTCGGCTGTTTTAAGAGTGAAATTACTGATTAGTCAGCTTTCATGAATGTGGCTTCAAAGTAGCTGTATGGAAAGCTAAGAAAATATACTATATACTTTTATAAAGAAAAAACTGGTTAAGATAATAAAATATTTTGGTAAATTTTATTTGATTATAGCTAGTCAAATATTTCCTGTGACTTGAAGTATCATTCATTCAAGAAAGAAAAATCAAGCACATCATAGGCACCCAATAAATCTTATTAAGATGAATCATATTTACCCATTGTTCTTCAATAAAATTTCACCATGTGGTTTCCTTATTAATACAGGATAATGTTATACTAGCGTGAATGGTTGATGCCATCTGATGAAGGATGTCATCATGCAAACTGGACTTATTTCTTTACATAGTTTAGTTTCCTCATTTTAAGATATGACAGCAACATTTTCTAAGTACTTATTTTAATAAGGCAGTTTGTGTATGATCAGTAAAATATATGCGAATAGCAAATATTTTGTGGAATGTTTTGCCATTTTATTGTAAAATAACACACAAATACAGACAAAAACCATACAAATGTATAGCTTAATTAGTTATTATAGATAAAGTAACCACCACTCAGGTAAAGAAATAGAACTTTACCATACGCCCCACAAGTCCCTGTGTGCCCAGTCTCAATCTCAAACCCACGGTATCCCTCCAAATGTTAACTACTGTAATTTTTTTATAGTAACTAGTTCTTTGAATTTCTATGTACTTTAAATACTCAAGTGTGCATGCCTAGACACCATAATTCACTCTTGCTCATTAAAAAAAATTGTTGTAATTTAAATCTCTTTTAAAATACAGATTTCTCCTCCATCTTTTTCTTAGTTTATCTGTTGATTAACCCAAGATATTTGACCTGTAGAATTTCCCAGTTAAGATTTTGCTGATTATGTACTTATGTGAAGTTCATCATATTTATTTGCTCTCCTTATTTCACACAAATTGGTTATAGAATCCAGAGACTTAATAAGAATCATGTTTGATCCCTGGCAAGAGTATAAGCGAGGTTTTTTGTTTTCATTTTTTTTTTAAATTAAGAAGCACATAATTATTTGTGTTGTTATCAGTCACTGATGCTCAAAATATTGGGTGTTCAAGAATGGTGATATTCTAATTCAAGTTTTATCTTTTTTTCATTTATTATTAGAATACTTTTATAAGAGATGAATCCCTTATCTAATAATTTATTACCCAGTGGTACAGTGTATATGAGAAATGCAAGATAAATGCTTGATTCTTTTACTTTATTTAGTGTTCAAAATAATGCATTTTTCCCTCCATCCTCAGAAGGTGATTATTTACTTTCTCTAAATATCAATATGAACTCATGGATTTAAACATATTTGCTGTATTTCAATCAATTGAGATTATCACCCAACTTGGAGCTCACATCGTCCCATCTTTAGCCAATGGGAGCTTCTTTATGTGGGCTCCTGAGTCTTTGATGGCTTTCTTGCTATCTGGTATGACACAATATTCAAGATACATGTTGTACATGTCTTTCCTTACACCTGGAATTTGTTATTTCTTCAAGAAGTCTAGAAGTGAGAGTTAGAATTTCACAATGTGTGTAGCAGAGATTTCATTGCTACTGGGTTGGTCATTTTTTCTAAACCTTTTCAGTTGGATAGAGCAAATAAAAATAATATATTTAAAAAAATCTGATGAATTTATACTGATGCTTCTAATTCAAATTCAACTACAGGAATTTTTAACTTAATCTCTTCCGCTTTATATCTGTACCTCTATTTTCCCTCCTAGTGAAAATCCTAGTTCTCGAAGACACAGAGGATAATAGAATCTCATAATTACTCATTTATTTTGTCCTAAATAACATAAATAACAATCTCAAATTATTAATCTACCGCTAATACTTCCACTACAATGTAATTACTGAGGAGAGTTCAAAGAAGGTGTTATTTTTTTGCATACGCTCACTTTATTTTTCAGCATTGTATAAGAGATGACCGTTATCTGAGCATATAATTATTACATAATATTTTCTGTCCTTTTAAAACTCTTTTAGTATTAGTTTTACAAATAACAATATATTTAGTGCTCATTACTAGACTTACATTGATGTCTCTCTAGTTATTTTGGTTGTATAAAGCTAATTATTTTGATTACTCAGTAGGACTCATGGGAACAATGCGCCCTGAGTTTTGCATGTTGTTAATCATTTGTACTCTTTATCATTGATGAGTTTTGCTGGATATAAAATTATCAGCTCACATTTTATTTTCTTGAGTAGTTTATGATTATCTTGACTAACGCCTAATTAAATTCCATAGCCGTTCATGAAAAAAAAAAACTTAAGAAATTAGAAATAACTTGCAAAAGAACATATGTCATAAACCAACACCAATATAATAATTAACATTGAAACATTTTCACTATTATCAGAAATAAGGCAATGATCATTGTTATCACTATTTTTCATCATTGTTCTGGAAATTTCAGAAAATACATTAACAACAAGAAACAAAATATATTCTGTTATTTACCATATTGGAGAAGACAAAATTGCCATTGTTCATGGATGATATAAGTGTCTAGCTACAAAGACTACAAAAGAATTAAAAACAAATATGTTCAGTATGGTAGATAGGGCCAGTGTCAATATACAATATCATTAGCTCTCCTATTATGTAGGAAGGGGTTAAATCAGAAGGTCTGGGTGGTTCGAACCCTGCATATTCCCAAGAAAGGCCCATTTTCAGGACTGGCCTTTGGCTGGCTCCTGGGAACTGTGCTCTTGGAATGTTTTTTCTAATAAGAATATGTTTTTTCATGCCTGAGGCCTTGAGCCATGCTGTACCAGTTTGTCCAGGTAGCTTAAGCTAAAATGTGATTTAGAGTGAAAATCTGCTTTCTTTTGGGATTCTGGAGCTTGAGTAACTAAGATTTGTTATGCAAGTGATGTATGCATGCCTACATGAATGACCCCTATAAAAAACCCTGGACACGTAAGCTTGGGAGAACTTTCCTGGTTGGTAATACTTTGTATATGTCGTTGCACATTGTTACTGGAAAAACTGTGTCTCATGTTACTCTATTGGATGGGACATCTGAAAGCTTCATCCTGGTTTCCTCTTCTACTCTCTATTCTTTCACTGTAATAAACCATAACCATGAGTTTAACAAACTTCTGAGTTCTCTGAGTTCTAATGAATCATCAAGCTTGAGGGTTGTCTTAAGGACCCCTGACACTTCTATATACTGGGAATAGCTCCATGAAAAATAAGATTCCATTTGTCAGGGTGGCAAAATAGAATTCTACCTATAGCACACTTAGAAAAAAAAACTTTTCAAAGATTCAAAAGACCAATACACTTTTAAAAAGACTTAAAATGCAAAAATTTACTAAGAAATTGAAGGCTTGAATAAATGGAGAGGGCTTATACAAATATCAGTTTTTCCCAGATTATTAAAAATCTTAACTTGTTCTAACTGAAACCATAGTTTTAAAAAAAAACTTGATTACCTGAGAAAATAGCCTACGCATTTTGAGGAAGAGTTCTGAGTAGGGCTTTACCGCCACATAATATATTTTTTTAAAAGCTGTAATAATTAAAATAGTATGAATAGTAAAATACTACAGAACTAGTGATAGACAAAAGGAATTTAATGAAAAGCTCAGAAATATTCTTAAATAATTATTAGAATTTAGTATAAGCTGAAGACTGCATTCAAATCAATGAGCAAAAATTGTTTTATTTAAAAAAACTCAAGTTTTTAAATGTCCCCTCTGAGTGGAATAACATGGACACACTTTCTCCAGTAACAATATATGACTGGTGCTGAGAAAATGGGCTGTTTGGGGAAAAGTGAAATTAGAACTCTATCAGTCCTTATAGAAAAATGCAGTCTAGATAAAAGTAAATATTTAAATTATTAAAAACCAAACTATAGAAGGACTGGAAGAAAACGTAAGAAAATGGTTAGATAATCTTTTATGGTAGGAAAAGACCTATATATAATCCCAAAGATATACTCTTAGAGAATATATTTATGTCTTATAAATATTCAAATCCAATTTCTGTGTGGCAGAGTAACAACAAAACTGCAAAACCAAAAACAAACATTAAAAAAAAAGCCATCTCTGTAATAAAGAAATGCAGTAAACTCCAGTAAATTTCTGGAATCTTCCTGTTAGATTGGCAATGATTTAGAAGAATGCTAAAAGTCAATATTGGTCAAGATGTGGATATTTAAGGACTCTCATATGCTGCTAGTGGAAGTAAATGTTGTAATATTTCTGGCAGGTAATTTGAAAATATGTAGTACAATACCTCTAAAAGAGATAAAAGTAATTCCAAATCTAGAAATCTTTTCTAAGGAAATAATCAGGAAATATGTCAAGAGATATACATAAAAATGTTTTTTGAAAAATTTAAACTATTTAAATGTCCATAAGTAGGGAATTGGCTAAACAAGTTAGGGTACAGCCATACTATGTGGTGACTAAAAATGACAATGTAGGTATATATTTGTCTACAGGGACAGATGTTTTTAATATAATATTTAATGAAAAAAGTTACAAAAACCATTTTAGGATACCTTTTAAAAACACTAAGCATATATTTGTTATGTGTGTGTGTGTGTGTGTGTGTGTGTGTGTGTGCGCGTGTGTCAGATTATACACCAAAACGTCAAGAGTGTTATTTCTGCATGGTAGAATTATAGGTAGTTAAAATACATGTATTTATTTTCTTTGTGCTTATCGATATTCTGTATTCTTTATATTAAACCTTGCTATGGAAAAATAATGAACTAAAAACAAAACAACTCACCCCTACTGCTTTAATTATATCAGAATTCATATGGGGGTATGCTTTAATGGAGGAATCGCTTTTTAAAAAATGATTTAAAACTCACATAGTTTATTTTATCCCCAGCCATATTGTTACTGATTTCCACTGATTCCACAGCTGCAGGTCGTGACTACTTCCTGCACTAATGCATGTTTTGATCTACTTCCTTGATTCTCAACATCCCTATTTTGCCTGTGACTAGCAGTTTCCTTTTCGTCATGACCCTAGAACTCCCCACACCTGATGATTGCCCTGTGGTCAGGGTTGTTTGAACATGCTCCCCTTCAGAGGGTTGTTATGGATAGTTATGGCCTTTCATGATAATATTTACAAAAATTTGAGTAAAAGTATTTTTTATCTCCAAATATTGGTGGTGGAAGAGAGGTTAAGCATCTGAATCAGATGCACAGCCTCGCCTCAGTTAATTCCTTTAGATAAACATCCAGGTTTTGCTTGGTTAAGGGGGTTCCACTGGGAGAAGTGAGGAGGCTTAGGTCCCAGTACTTCCAACATGATGCTGTTCCGCCGGGCTTGTGGAGAAAATCAGTCAGAATCTGGCTTGGTTGCAAATGACTCCCTTTCCATTTCCTAAGAGAGAGGCTTTGGCTGGGTCAATATGATGTTTGTTTATTAAGCAAAAGTTTATGCCAAGCAACTTCAGATGCATTTGGTTTCGTATTTAGCCACACTGGAATTGTGTATGAGCAGCTTATCACAGTACTAGCGATGTTGTGGTTACATTTGCCCTTTTTTCATCCTTGATTTTGGTGGGTCAGTCTTCCTTGAAACTCCCTCTTGACATAGACCATCGACACGGAACTCTGAAGCTCTCTTGGATGGAGCTGGTCTCTGAGTTGGCATCCATGTAAGCCAGGAGTACACTGCAGGATGCTTATGGAGAATGACACAGTTCTTGATTGTATATCTGATCCATGGCTTATATTGTTTTTACCACACAGAATGGCTCTGCTACGAAGTCCTTTTTCTCCTACTTTCTTTGCTTCTTGTACAACTTCTTTTCTTCATACAAGTCTACTCCATTTTTGTGGGTCTGTAGAATTCAGTGAATTTTCTAAGCCCAAAGGCTTAAATCGGAACATCCCTCCCTCCCCTTCAGTTCCTTTCCCAGGGTTGCACTGAAGATGTTGCCATGTTTGTTTAATACTAGTTATCATTGTTATGATAGATAATCTTTATTTTATTTCAATTCTGAACTAAAATTACTGGCTTGCTTTTTTCATTATGCTATGGTTTTTAGGGACATTGTACTCCAGTTTTGCCACTGAATGTTTTAATCAATATGTTTTAGGAGAAAAGAATGTAAGAGAAATTTAGAAAATTTAGAAATTTAGAAAATTTTAGAAAATAGTTTCATAGTTGACCATGTGACTATATTCCTGTCTAGGCCTCTGTCTTCTCTCCATGCAGTTAGTTACAACCTTGGAGGACTGCTTCTAACACTGGCACCAAGGAGGTCAGTTTTTCCACTCTCTCTCCCAAAAAAGATCAGGAAGTGCAATAAGGTTCATGAAAATTTAAGCTTGAAGTTTAGAAAACTCAAAACAACCCAAACCCTCAAACATTCAGTTTGGTTTGAATCTTGGACAAAGGTTTGCTATGCAGCTAGTGGAGTCATTCCAGCTTAAGGGCTGTAGTAACTTCATTTCAGGGCTAGTGATGGGGAAATTATGAAACCATAACTTGGATCTTATTTTAACAAAACCAAGAAACAAAAACACTTACTGGGGAATCTGCATGGGAAAGGGGGCCTACCTAACCCCAACTGCTGCTATTTTACTGTGGCAGCTCCTCTTACTATAGGAATTATGAAACCATTCTTTCCAATCCCTTTGTAGAGAGCTGACTTTTGAAAGTGATTGAGTTGCCTGCATCCAATTTATAAACCTCCTGATGTGCACAACAGGGAAAGATCTTTCATAGGTGATTAAATCCAACAGAGTTAAGGCCTGTCATGGTGATCTCCCTTGTGGTCAGCTTTCATTTCAAAAGTCATCCCAGGAGAACAACTGTTCTTCTTTACCTAGTTGACTTCTGAAACAAATTTTCCACTTCAAAGAGAGCCCAATAATTTAGGCCCTATCCTTCTTGGATACCGTTTATTTGTTCCAGGGATAAGAATTCAACTTAATGACTATTTCTTGAGTGGCTTCATTATATCTGGCACAGGACAATATATTCCAGGCACGGGTATACTACATAGAAAAAAAAATTTTTCCCCAAAGATCTTATGGACCCGTCTATAACCAACAGCAAAAACATCTTAGAACAAAAACAAACACACAAAAGGATTCATTCTGAAATAATTTAGAAAACTTTGGTTGGTTTCTAAACATACCCAATAGAGTATCTCACCTCATTTACAGTTGTGCATTTATCAAATATTACAGAGCAAAATGAGGTCAAGGCTCAGCCTCTGCAGATGTGGGAGGCAGTCTGGAAGGGCAAGGACTCACTGAGGCCTGCTGAAGATCTAAAGCACACCGTCTCAAAGGGTTTTCGAAAGATTTGGGGCCTCAGAGCACTCAGAGATACAGAAAATTTAATAAAGTACATACTCGTTGGAAGTAACTAAACTGACAAGGTTGCAAATAACAAAAATATTTCTCCAAAGTGTCCATATTATCAAACTGGCTGGTTCTCTTATTTGGGAATATACTTAGTTACTGATTTAAGTTGGATTATATCAAGCATTCACCATCCATTTAAGAGATTGTTTTAGCTATTATATGGAATCATGTTACCGTGAAATTTGAACTAATTCACATGAAATTTGATGAGTCACAAGCCAGTGAACTGTAGTTAATGATATTTGTTGTGACTTGATTTTTTCTTTCTTGCATTTCTGTTTAAATATTTTTTAAAAAATATTCTTCAGTGACATCACCATCTAACTCCTTTTCTTTTTCATGTTTGCACTTTAGAGTTTCAGGAAGCAAGTCTGTTTTTTAGAATATAAATATATCTAGTTAACTTTCCAAAATCTAGAGATTTTCTAGAACTATTTTCTGAACTAACTGATGCCATAATGATTACAGTTAATAGTGGAACTATATAGTAGTATCACATTCTTTAGTAATTTGGAATTTTAAAATTTGATTCTGAGTATTTTTAAAGCTATTAATGGACAACCAATAAATAACTCTGTATAGAGTCCTATACTTAAGGAGTGAGCCATGGCGAGGAAATGAAATAAACCTGAATGTTAAATGCCTACTAAGTGGCAGAGACAGTCAGTTCTGAACAAGGAAATAATTATTTCCAGATGGAGGCTGTCAGAGGATTCAAGGAGGATGCGAGATGTGTGTTGGCCTTTGAAGGGCATACAAATTTGGAGAAGAGTAAGCAAGTTATTTCAGATGTGAGGGACTGATGCTTCAGAGACTGGAAAATGCATGAGCTATACAGAGGACAGAGAATTAATGTAGAAGAGTAGTGGAAATTAGAGCTTGAAAAGAGGATGAAACCAGATTTTGGAAGACTAAGCCAAGGAGTCTGGGCTTTATCCTATAGTTACAAGGAGCTGTTCTAAGTTTTTGAGATGGGAAATGAGAATTCAAAGTAATGGTTCAGGAAGATAATACTGATTGTAAGCAGTATGATAGATAGAAAAGAGAGTGGTTGAAGACAGAACAATTGATTTAAAAACTTTTTCACTTGCCTACAAAAAAAGATGATAAAAGACTAGTGTACAGTAGTGGCTATAGCAATGGAAAGAAAAAACATTAGGAAGAAAAAGAAGAATCAATATAACTTTGAGATTATTTTATGTGGGAAGTGAGGAACAACTTAAAATAACACCTTTAATGTTATCTAATGGGTACCATAAGGTTTGGGACTGGGGCATCAGAGAGAATGGTTGCACAGCATTATCATAAATGAGAAGTCTGGAAACTCAGTTAAATTGGGGGTAGGGGAGAAAATAAGTGTTATTTTAGGTTAATTGCTCTTGAGATGATGATATGTTGTTTAATAAGCAGTCACAAATGTAGGACTCAATTTTATAAGAGAAAAAGGGAGAGAGAGAGATAGAGACAGAGAGAGAGAGAGAGAGAGAAGAAGGGAGAAAAAAAGTCAGGACTAGTGATAAAGATATTGTGATCATGTGTATGTACGTAATAGGTGAAGAGTTGAAGTTGGAGAAGTAGGTAAGATCACCAAATAGCTTAGGAATAGAAGAACAAATATCTGAGATATGATCTGTAGGATACATTCACACTTAGATGGTGAAAGGTGGAGAGAAGACAGTGAAGGAAACAGAAAAGAAGGCACAGAAGAGAATCAGAATATGATAGAATGATAAAAGTTAAAAAAAATTAAACATTTTATGAATGGTAGTGATTGGCAGTATCTCATACTTCAGAGAGGCTATGGAGAACAGGAAATGGAAAAAGCCAGTGATTTTGACAACTAAGAGTCTTTAGAGCCAATTAAGAATAATTTTCATAGAGCAGGAATAACAGAGTCAAATTATATGAGTCATAAAGACAGAGTGGTAGTATTAAAGTAGAGGCAGCAGGTATGTATAACCCCATTAAGTAATTTGACTAGGGAAGAAGAGAGAAAAAAGAACAGTAGCAGGATGAGTTCCAGGCCCTATTCTTACTCT
>NW_006437736.1:7030596-7054976 GCF_000325575.1 Pteropus alecto | reverse complement strand
CCCTCGTACTGGAAAGCTAGGGGTCATTTTTGATACTTCCTTTTTCTTTGTTCCTCTCATCTAATCCATCACCAAATCTTGTGGACATACTTCTCTCTATATCTGTTGTCCACCCTAGTTGAAATCAGTCACCTCTGATATCACTACCTGGACTACCTCATTAACTTACCAAGTGGTCCCTCTGTATCTGCTCTTGCTCCCCATAGTAGCCAGGGTGATCCTTTAAATCTGGAATTCTGATTACTATCTCCCTCCTGTTTAACACCTTCCAATGCCCTCCTATTTTCTTTAAGTCAAACGACTGTTAGAATGGAGCAACAAACTCTGAATGGAGGGATTGAGGAAAGCTTTGCTAAGAAGTTGGCATATAAACTGACCGTAGGAGTTTGCAGGTGACGAAGAGTGTTAGGGTGGATAAAGGGATGAAGGCAGCAGAGGATCATTCCAATTTGGGGACTATCGTGTACCAAAGTAGAAAGTCAGGTGTTCAAAAAAGGGTGACAAATTCAAAGTGGGTATTCTCAGATATCAGGGGATGAGGGGTTGCTATTAAAGTCAGATTGAGAAAGCCCATTGTGTTTGGATTTTATGGTGGTGTTACAGCAAGGTGTGATATAAAGAACAAGGCTTTTTGTTGGATAAGTCTGTGGCAGAGGGAAAGTGGACTGGAGTCCTGAGAACAGGGAGAGCATTTTAGTCTGTTACAGTGACACAGGAAAGGTGATAGAAGCCTTGATGAGGTCCATGGTGCTGGAGAGAAGAAGGAGTCAGGACATATTTTAGAGCAAAATCAGTACAAGTGGTGCAACATTTCAGGATATGTCTCCTGCAGCACCATCATTGTTAGGTTTATGAGAAGAGCCTACTTGTTATTCTATATGTTATTCTGTGATATCAAACTCTGCAGTTTCTTTCTTTCTTATTTTTTTGCCGTGTATAAAATGTCTTGAAAACAAATTTAACAATCAGTTTGTGTTCTGGTCAAATCTAGATTAAAAATTCAGCCCAATAAAAATATTTTTAAGAATTTGGACACCTGGGTTCTTTATATCTCCGATTTTGATAAGTTTTCCGAACTTGGTCAAGTCATATGGATAATCCGTGGCTTAAATTTCCCATTTGTAATATAAGTGTGTTGACTAGAATGATTAGACGATCCCTTCCCATTCACGATCCCCATGTTGACTTCGAGGGTATTTCTCTAATTTAGATGATTGACTTGAGTCTTATCAGCAGGGAGCAGACTGCTCCACAGTTTCTTGAGGACAGAGCTATCTTCTTGCAAGACCGATGGTCTGGGGGTGTTCTGAGCAGCATTCCTAGATCTACCTTATCTTGGAAAATGCATTATCTTTACAATTCTTTTAGAGGACTTTCTCAATCTCCGATAGCTGGGTGTCAAGAAAAAAAATCTTTGCATTAATGAAATCTGTTTGAGATGAATTAATTATGGTTATATGTGACACGTTCGCTTCTAATCTCAAGGCTTCTCTACTAGAAGAAGCTTAAAGCAAATTCATTGTTAAGTGTCTGTAGGCCTTTGATTTCAAGAACTCCTGTAGTCTAATGAGTATTTTTTTCCCGAAGTATAATCAATTTGTAGAAGGTCGAAGACGTATAATGTATTTAACAAATTTTAAGCTTCTCCGAGGTATAAAGCATTGTGGAGAAGTGCTGAGGGTACACTTCTGGCCTCAGGTTGCAAATTATAATAACTATCTTCTAGCATGTGCTATTTCTTAAGTTCTGCTTGAGCAAGTGGATATTAGTGTCACTCAGGTCTTGGGTCTAAAGTAATTGATTGACCTGTCTTTGGCAGAGGGAAAGTGGACTGGAGTGCTGAGAACAGGGAGACCATTTTAGTCTGTTACAGTGACACAGGAAAGGTGATAGAGGCCTGGAGAAAGGATTTTAGTCAATCTCATTAATCAATTTAGATCAAAGCATGTTCATGTAAGAGATGCAAAAGAGACTGACTCACTGAAAATGGTTGATTGGTTATAAATAGGCACTGTCAAAATTTTTGGCAAAATTGAGATGAAAACTTTTATGAAGTTATGCAATTGTGGCAACATATTGTCAACGGTTATACTAGTAGTCAATTCATTAAAAAATCACATCAACATTGTCAGTGTATTACTTTGCAAACAGGAATGTGGCATAAACAAGTTATCAAACTGCAGACTAAACCGAAGACCTATAAAAGAATGATGCTTTACATCACACTCTAGGGGTATTACATTTGTCGTGTATATCATATCTGGGTGATTGTCGTCTTTAGATTTTTCTGTGTTGCATTTAATATAAAGGTGACAAAATTAGATTTCTAAATCTAGGGCATTTATGTCATTCAAAGTGCTTGCTAAAATGTTCTTGTTCTATAATGTCATTCATTTGACAGATGACTGTTCTTCTGATAGTAAAAAGGTATTCTTTCCTGTTTTTGTCTTTGTACATTTTTTCAATTTAACACATCAAATGACAGAAATTAGAATACTAAGGAGAAATAATCATAGATGCTTTGAATAACCTTTTGGGTTTAGAGTGTAAGAAAGCTAAAAAGCCAAGAAAGTGATTTTTTGGTGAGAGTGTTGTGGTTTATAAACTTCATTTGATTATGAAAGCTTTTAAAACATTTAATTATTTTATGCAGGAATGAATCTGTCTAAACTGTGATAAAATGTTCTGATCCCAGACTTGTGTCACTAGATTTTGAGTAGGAGCAATCCTACAAATAACTTACAAGATGTGTAACCTGAATGAGGTCATTGAAAAATCTAAGCCACCCATAAAGCATGTTTACATTGGCTCCAGGCCCCCATACCTGGGCCCCCAGTGACTCTGTATGTTAAGACATTGCATTTAAAAAACCACTGTTAAAATGGAGTATATTATCTTGCAGGAGTAACATATTAATATATTACCTAACATTCAAGTGTTTAATTTATATCTGGCATTGTGCTAAGCACTCTATATAGGTTATCTTAGTTAATACCGAGAATAACCCTATGAGGTTGAAACTGTTGTATTTAATTGCTTTTAAGATGCACTTTTTTTTTTTTTTTTTTACATTTTAACATTCTAAAATTGGGACGTATCTTACAATCAATGGTGTCTTACAAGCATAATTTAAAACATTGTTTTCTTTCCTAGAAGCATGTAAAGTCTTGGTGAAACTGACTATAAAAGGTATCATAGTTAAGATGAAATAAAAGATTAGCCACCATCTCTCTTTATCCAATCGTACCTGAAAGGAAACTGAGGCGTGAATTTAAGCTGTTCAGGATTGCAAAACATAAGTATTTGAGCCTGATTTCACATAATTGTCTAACTCAACCCAGGACCAACGCTTACAAACCCAGCACACTGTACTGCCTGCTGATAATCTAGCACAACTGGTGTATCTGAATAGCCACCCTCAAAGAACTGCACACTTTGTAAAGTGGAGCTGGGAAGAAAGGGAATTTACAAGGACCAAAATGGACTGTTGAGTGAAGGGGCAGAGTAGAAAACCCTTGGCAGCTAGGGTAATCATGAGCAAAAGGAACCCTGAAAGGACAGAAAAGCTATAGGAACATTGGGAAGCCCTAAAGGTGAAGGCCACCCACTTTACTATTTTGTCCAGGGCTAGGTCTTCATGTGCAAAAACTTCTAAATGAGATGCAGAAAGAAAATCCTATGTGGCAGGGAGAGTCACGTATCTGTATCTCCTCTCTCTCTCTCTCTCTCTCTCTCTCTCTCTCTCTTATCTATCATCTATCTCTATACCTAGTCTAGACATTGAAAGAGAGGTTCGCATTGTGCTTTTATAAAGCAAACATTACATTATTAACAAACATTTTCTTATCCTACATTTAGATTTTAAAACTGTGTGTTATGCTTTATTTTTTTATTTGCTTATTTTATTTTTCAAAGTGCCTAGCATAGTTAGTTCTATGTAAATGGAAGGTCAACCATTTATTGAATAAATGAATAATAACTTTCTCTACGGCAAATACTATACGTAATCTTGGAAGCACATTTGGGTTTAGAAGAAGGATGCTTTAAGTGGGAGTGGGGAACGTCTTAGAGAGTTTTATCAGCTGCAGAGAAAACAGAGAGTATTGCAATTTCTATTCCTGCTTGTCAAGAAATAAGGTGGGCAAATTAAAGTCAGTCAGGATCTAGCACTGCTTGCTGCTCTGCCTCCAACAGTAAAGATGAGCCAAGGAAAAGAGAAGCCATTGAAAATACTCTGTCATCCTCCCTGTCAGCCCCAGTGAGTATTTGCACAAACACAACACAGACCAACACGTACACACACACACACACACACATAAATTTTTGAATTTTCTTTTGCCTGTGTGTCTAGTCAGCTCAAATGGGTCGACTCGTGTTTTGGCTCTTATAGCCAAACCAGACTCTTTGGCTCAGCTCTACCTGCAAACTTTCTGGCCTGCTTGAGTATAGTGAAGTGGTTTGAGTTTCTGAGAACAAATAATTAGGCTCTAGGAGAAGGCCAGGGTTGTACAAAACCCATTCGTTTCTGCCTCTGTGGGTTCTGTGACCCTGTGAAAAGAAAACCGAAGTTAGATAAGGACAGTGCTCAGCTACGTGGGCTTCATGAGAGTTTTCCTCTTAGTGCTTTTGGAGCTTTTATTTACTCGTCGTTGTTCTAGATTTGATAAGCTTAGAGATTAATATTTTAAAATTTCATCTTCTTTTAATCAACCACACATGATGTCTTAGACTCACAATTAGAGCTGATACAGACCGGAAAGCTGACCTTGTCTTTTTTTTTTTTCCCCCCTTACCCTTCGGGCTTCCAAGGAAATGAATTTTTAAATGGCATAAGAGCATCATCAGCTGGAGGAGGCCACGAATGAGGTATTTACATATTTTATTGAACTTACTCCACCATTTGTCTACGTCATTTTATGGTATTGTGGAGATTGTTCAGTTACAATAAAGATAACGGAGGCGCTGACGCTGTCGAGTGAGTTTTGGTGACCAGGGGTCAGGAATTAGGCCAAATATAAGTCTCCTTTCCCTGCTGTCCATGGAGATAACATTTAAACCAGTTTTTAAATGGTTTTAAAATGTAGCAGAGCATAAATCTCACTTTGTAGGTATTTCTCCTTTATCGGGACATAGCATCCAGAAATTCTTTTCTATTAATCGTAGTTAGGCCCTTTCCCAATTATGAATCCCCTTACTATAATTACTTATTAACATATACCCACTCAAATTACTTTCAGTGAACTGCTCACATGTCCATGTACCTGGAGGCAACTACTAATTTTTATAGAAATTATAAACATTTAATCTCACAAGAAAAGCACAGCCTTGTCTGTTAAGCTCAAGGTAGATAGGGAAGAAGGTAGAAAGCACTGTTTTCATATTAAAGCTCAGAACTCATGTCCAGAGGAAATAAAACAGCAACCACCTTCCCAAGTGGTAGACCTCTTCATTTTCTAAGGGGACATGGGGAAGGGAGTGGCAGTCACCTCAGTGAGCCAACTTTCTGTTTTTGATCTCATTTATCAGATGGCATTTTAGGATTCAGGGATTTTAGTATCACCTATCAGTTATTAATAAAATTGAAAACTCTTTTGACCAGCGAGGCAGAAGAATCCAGATGATAATGAGTAACCGCTCACATTATAGAATAGAAGATGAAATCAGAGGAGAGTAAAAATAATCCAAGGATTATGTAAAAGTTAACTAGACGGCCATTATTCCGCTCTTGCCTCCCAATAGGATATCATAATTCCTTAAATAAAGGCAAAACAATGGTTGAAAATTGGTTTAAAACCAAGACTTGCATTTTAGATAGAAGAATTAGAAAGGAGTGTTTTATCTTTCACTTCTGTGTTTATCTTCACCCTTTGCCTTTTCTAGCTACAGGCAAAAGCTCCACTATTCTTAAAGTTTCTGTTTACCTACTAATTTGAATCTTTTCTTATTCTTTTAGTTTCAAATATGTTAACTCTATTTTAATCTAACATATTCTGGAGCTTGGTACTGAGAGTAAAGAGATAGAAGATGAGAAAACATCAGATTAAAAAAAGTTTGAAAGTAGACACTGGACATATTCCTTGATAGTACCAGTGCGATATAACTCTTCAATGGTGATTTAGGAACCATTAAAGTTTTGATTTCCATATGCTTATTCTTCCTTCTTCTTTGGAATGCCAGAGAGTTTTGCTTGGGTCCTTCAACAACTAACTTGGTCTGATTCCCACGACACAACACAATAATCAATCTGGGGTTTGTACTTTTCATTGGAACACTGAAAATTTACAATTTGGTAACAATCAGAAAGGCAATTCCATTGGAGCTGCAGCAACGGGGGTCATCAGCCACATGAAGACGGCCAGCTTTCCCACCAGAAACAGACATGTGATGAGTTTGGGACCCTGTCAATGGAGTTACTTTCATGATAGTGAAAAACTTCTGAAAAGAGATTGCAAGGTCTTCTTTTGACTTCTGTATAGTTTGGATGACAGATCTGTCGCCCCTGAAGCTGATGACGACAAGGAGGAGAGGCAGGATGATGTAAGAAGCCACTGTGATGATGCTGAAATCTCCAGGGAAAGTAGCACTATCACTGTGAGGTAAAATACAAGCTCAGCTTTCTTCCCATTGTGCCAGAAAATGAGATGGCGTGTTGCACACGAGGCTGCAGAGCAGGCTTCCAGGCAAGCCTCTTCCATCCCCGCTTCCCTATACCACTGGGCATGGGGGACAAAGAGGAGTTGAATGGAATTGAGGACAAAGAGGAGTTGAATGGAACTGAGTGGCCTTCGAAGGCTCTACTATGGGCTTTGCCCATGGCAGGAGAGAGAGGAGAGAAGTTAAAGAATCATGCCTTTGGCTCTCCCAAATCCCTGTACTCCTTCTGCTTCATGCTTATACTGTGACTACTAGCAATGTTCAGATATATGGCCTTCCAGATTTTATTATTTTATATGCTAACTGGACCTTTTCTTGTTTAATATTTCACTTAAAAATCCCTTCTGCCTTTGCGTTTTTCTCCACCAAAAGTATTCTCCAATTGTTTTCTTTTGTCTCTCTGTGCCTGTCCTAATCCCATTCCCCTAGAGTAGCCTCCAGTAATGTTTTGATAAATAGCCTTCCAGACTTCCTCAATTATTTTCTATGCTAACTGGAATCACGGACTGTTTTCACTGGAAGGGATCTCAGAGATTGCCTTTCCATTTCTCCACACCCCCTCTTACTTCCCCCATCCCCCCACCCAACTGCAGGCTTCCAGAAGATACACAGACAGGCTATATGTCCCACCTGCAATGCCATCTCAGCCAGTAATTTACAAAACAGGACTAGAACCCAGGTCTTTTTGCTCCTAGTTAAATGAACTTTCTGTTGTATCCCACAATATTATTTTCTTAGTCTGTTTCATGCCCTCAAGGAGTAGTTTCTGTAAGAAAGATTTAAGTGATTTATGGCTAGATTTAGTTTTTGAGGTGGCTATTCAGTTCCAGATGGAAAACAAGCAAGCAAGAAACAAGCAAGCAAGCAAACAAACAAACAAACTTCTAACCAAATAGAAACGGCTATAATTCATCTACTCTATCTCTCCTTTGGCCCCAGTGACTATGGCCCACAGGCCCAGTGCTCAGCTTTCCCAGAGAAACTTTCTTTTGCTAAGGTTGTCATTCGATACATCTATCATCCAGAGAGCTTTTGTCTCTTTTCTCTTATTGTTTACTTGCTTTGGGTAGAAGCACAGACAGCTCTCCCTGCTTTGTCTTCAAGTGCTTCTAGAAAGATGAAACTTAAACTAGCCAGGCCATTCGAGTTGCTGGTTTTCTGGATGTCTTCTAGGTGTTCTGGATAAAAACCAGGGCTCTGCCCTGGTAAAGGAGATCATGTTTTCAACGCGTGTACCCTCAACTGAAATGTACAGCTTCATCAATAAATTCTCACCTCCCTTAAATTTCTAGCCTGTCTTTTTCTTTAAATTTTTAAACAGACCCCTCTCCAGGCCTTCGAAGTTCAACTTGAGCACAAATATATTTTATAGACAGATAATGCACACTCACAAAAATCACTCCAATAAACACCTTGGGGTCTCATTCTACCTGCACCCTCTTCCATCCCAACCAGTGTCAGAAGGTCTCACTCCCCTGGCCCACCTGGAAGTCCTAGGATCACTCCTCTTCACACAGGACCTACATCTTTGGTCCTTGTTCAAAGTCTGTCATGTCTCCCTAGTTATAGCAAACATGTTTACTTTAATAATAAAATCTCTGACACAGATAGAATTTATAGTGCTTTTCGGGTATGAGATTTTTTATTTTATTTTATTTATTTTGCTAAGGATCCAAATCAAACATATTTGAATTTAGAAAGAAGAACATGTCAGGGAGTGGATGCCAAAGAGGCCCACTGTGCAATTAATAGAGTACAAGTGAGGTCTTCTGATTTGCTGGTGATGACTGTTGTTTGGAGATCTCTGTCTTTCACAAAAGCCTCTGCCTGTTGTTGTTTCCCTTTGTGTTTGCTTGTGCCTGGGTTTGTGAGGATGTTAAACAAGCATCATTCTGTTTGATGTGATTGTAGAATAATGCTTTTGTGTTTACCTTTCATATCCACTTTAAGGATGGAGTATGTTTCACAACTGGGACTGTTGCTATGACCGATTCTGTACCATTGCCTTCAGTTCGGGCACATGCCTCTGAAACCTTAATCACTAACAGATGCTGCTCTGAATCAAGAATTCCCCTCTCTGGCTACTCAGCCTGAGCAATGAGCTGCCTAACTTGGATCCTACAGGCTTCTTGAAAAACTCCACAGGCTGCCTTACTAGCATACTGGTAACATGCAGAAGATTGATATTTTCCAGGCCCAAGCAGGACTTTGAAATAATACCTAGCAGTTGTAGAGAGCTATTTATTTTCCCCTCCTCCCACAAGTGTTTTCACATACATGATCTCATTTTATCCTTCAAATAATCCTTGGAGTTAAGTCGGGAAAGCAGTATTTTCCCCTAGGAACCTGAGGTCCAGAGATGTTAAGTAACTCGTTCAAGGTCACACAATTAGCCTTGACTCCTAGTCTGGTGTTTTTCCCACCAAAACGACACTGTTATTTACTTTGTCCTGTGTCAAAGTTGTCCAAAGTCTTTTCAGGTGGTGTATGAATCCAAACTGTCATTCTTAACAGCTTGGATTTAAATTAAATTTGTAACAGATTTTAGTGTTTTTTTTTTCTTCTTCTTCTTCTTCTAGTACTTAAATTATAAGTCTACGGCAGTGGCTATGTGTGCCTAAAAATTATTTGGGGTGTTTGTTCAGTAAATCCTGGTTGAGTAAATCAAGGGTGTAGCCCCAAAGTCAGCATTAAAAAACAAAGAAACCACGCATGTGATTCTGAATCAGGTGGTCTGTGTAAACACTGTGTTACACAGCAAAAGTAAGTAAGACACTTAAGATTTCTGAGCCTCAGTTTCCTCATTCAAAAAATCAAAAGAACGCAGGACTTGAATGAATTATTAAATTATCTCCAGAAATTAACATGGATTCTAATCTAAACTTAACGGCTTGCATCAGAATTCCTTTTATGGGAAAAACAGTATTTGTCTGGAAAAATACCTTGAGAGCAAAACCTCCAGAGTCTGGGTTTTCTGCAGAGGATGGGGAGGAAGACTAGGGGCAGTTTATGGAAAGACATGAAGTTAGGT
Organism: Pteropus alecto; assembly: GCF_000325575.1. Lineage (NCBI taxonomy): Eukaryota > Metazoa > Chordata > Mammalia > Chiroptera > Pteropodidae > Pteropus > Pteropus alecto. The sequence goes on along the minus strand of NW_006437736.1, from coordinate 7,045,291 downwards.
CCTGAGCGCTGTTAAGGACCAGGAGAGGAATCCCCAGTGGTGAGGAGCAAAACCTCCAGAGTCTGGGTTTTCTGCAGAGGGTGGGGAGGAAGACTAGAGGGCAGTTTATGGAAAGACATGAAGTTAGGTACTGAGCACTGTTAAGGACCAGGAGAGGAATCCTCAGTGGTGAAATGGCTAGAAAGGACCCTGGAGAAGAGGAATGAATGATTGGCATGGAGTTTTGAGATGTTTGCTCTGTGGTTCAGGCTATGATCCTCCCCTGTGGTCCCTATATAGTCAGTAAATCTATATTTTGTGTGATTGGAGGCTTTTCTGTGGGAATTAATGAAGGGGCTGAGTTTTACTTCTGAACTGACAGTGCAGAACTGAGCAGATGAAATCATCAGGACAGAGGTCTTGGAGTTTGCAGAAATCTTGGGTAGGACTTCAGATTTCTGCAGACTGGAATTGGAGACTTAAAGCTCATTTCACCTAGCTACCCATGGGATAGATGTGATCAGGTGGCATCTGGGTGAATATATTTTACCAAGTTTGAAGACACTGTAGAAAATAATATTTTTGAAACACTCTCATGGCTTTAGAATTACTAGGCTGGATGTGATTAGAAAGCTCATAAGAAAGGTGCACATCGAGAAAGTGAATGTGAACTAGGATGTTTCCAAAGAGAGTAAGTGAAAGACTCAGAAGTTCAAGGTGAATTCCAGCTTTGGCCTGGTTTGCAGATTCGGTTCTAATGCTTTTGTTCCTTTACCTGTGCAGTACAAAATGGTAGTTCACATGGACTGTTGATGCTTTTAATCTAGCAGCTGGAGCCAAAAAAATTGGGATTTTTTTTACATCTGGGGGAAAAAAATCTTTCTCAAGGTCTTGAGAAAGGGTTCTTGGTTTGAAAGAGCTGAGCATGGGGAGGTACAAGGCAGAGGACAACAGGGCCAAGGCAGTGATTTTCAATTCAGTGAAGAACAGTCGTTTTGCATGAATGCAAGGAGCAAAGGAAGAGTGAACTCAGATATACAGCATTAATGATGAGGCTGTGTCCTCATCAGTGGTATGGCCTAATGAGTCCCAGTCTTCTTCACGATTTAGAGGGTGAGATAACAGGATTCCATGAGAATGCTTATATTGAAAGGTTTCAAGCCTCTCAGTAAAGAAAGGGAATTAGCATTATTTGCTGAAAAATAGGAGTTGGGATTACAGAAGTTTGTGGAATTTGCAGCAGAGGTCTGGACTAGTTCTGGGAGAAGTAAGCTAGGGAGGCAATGATAAATTCATGACAAGACTGTCTATGTGTAGAGGAGGCCAAAGAAACCCGACACAGTCTTACATAAATTTCTCAAATAAAGGCTCTCTCTACCTCCTGTCAGCAAAATTCAATTCCCTTTGAGAATACTGTTCAAGTGGGATTCTCATTCTCCCTTTCTCTCAGCATCATGGAACTGGGAGTAGCAATCAGAGAAAGTCCAGCACTCTTCTGGCTTCCCTTTCAGTATTTATTCTTGCCATCAGCAAATATTTGTTGAGCGGCTTGCTAGTCTAGATGCTCTGGTGTTTTGTTCCAATATCCTGCCTCTTCTTGTTCAGCTCAGTCCTCTGCCAGTGTGTTGGATGCTGCCTTTTCCACCTTTTCAGGAGCCTTACTCTCTCAAATGCCTCCTCTTTATTCTTGGTTTTAAACTCTTACTCTTGACTGGCTCTTTTAGCTCTCCGTGCTCATTTGCTCAGTTTATCTCTATTCTAAAAATTATCTTTAGACCTCATATTTTGTTTTTCTTTGTAAATATTTTCATATATTTTTCTTATCTGCTGTCCCTGATCCTATTCCTTTCTCTTCTACACAAAAAATTATAGGACAATCTTTGGAGCCTTTTGTTTCCTTGGAATTGATAGATCTCACATCTGAGAAGAAAAACACTAGATGTCTCATATATTAAGTTCAGAGAACCACCCAGTTGGGACCAATATGTGAGCAACAAACTATCATATTAGGATATAAAATGATTAAAACATCACATTCTGAAAATCAGATAATTCATGTGCTTTTAACAAACAGTAGCTTTGTGTTCAATGTAATGCCGCTCCTAACAATAACATTCAGAGATTCACATTCCACTTTTTGACACTTCTTGAGATTTTCAAGCTACTTATTTCGATAACTTATCAGTTGTATTTGGAGTACAGATCAAGACTTTTCCTGCTTATCGTTTTAGTGAAAATGTATTGCATTTTTATGAAGCAAGTATTAAATGTTTCTATGTAAACTTTGACTACAAAATGTGCTGGGAGATTCACAGATGTATAAAGTTTGGTTGTTAAAATCCAAGAGATAGTTAGTCAGGAAACATAATAACTAGGGAGACAATCTATAGTCTCTATACTTGGCTAGAGCAGCCTCACTGTCTGCTAGTGATTACATAGTACTCCGTTACTCCGTTCATATGTTTGTTCATAATTTTACTTCTATTTAACCATTTTCCTCTTGATGGTCATTTAGATAGCTTCCAGTCATTTTCCATTAAAAATAATTCTGCAATTAATTTTTTTGTATATATATTATTTCATGGATGAGCAAGGATATTTGTAGCATAAATATCTATAATATTCTTGGGTCAAATTTTATGCGCATCCCTAGTTCTTATAAACGTTGCTAATTGATCTCTGTAAGTTTTTATCAATTTACCTGCCTGTATGAGAGTGCTTGTTTCCCCCCACACCTGCGTGATGATAGTGCTAGCAAACTTTTTCTTTGCCAATCTGAAAAATTAAAAATTACCCCTGATTACAGTTCAAATTTGTACTTTTTAAAAAATTATGAATACAATTTAAAATATTTTCATGTTTACTCAATCTGGAAATTTCTGTCTTTACCTGGGATGCTTAGGCAATTTATACTTAATGTAATATTGAAGTGATTATTTTTTTGTGTTCTATTTTCTATCTCTTTGTTCATAGTTTTCTCTTTTCTCGAATTCTTTGAACTGAGTATACTTTGAATTCTATTATATATCCATTATTGGTTATTTAGCCAAACCTCTTGATTTATTACTTTAATGGTTGCTCTAGGATTTGAAATATATATCTTTAACTTATAACAAGTCTATTTTCAGATAATATTATACCATTTCACATATAATGTAAGAAACAACAGTGTACTTCCATTCACCTCTACTCTTTTATGTTATTGTTGTCATAAACTTTACTTGAGTCCCACAATACATTATTATAATTTTTGCTTTAAACATTTATCTTTTAAAGAAAAATTTTAAATGAGATAAAATTTTATATTTATCCACATCTTTATCATTTATATACTCTTCATTCTTTTGTGTAGATTCATCTTTCTATCTGGTATTATTATTTATCTGTCTGAAAAACTTTAACATTTGTATCTTTAATTAAAATATCTTTATTTCATTTTCATTTTGAAGGATATTTTTATTGAATGCAGAATTCTAGATTGACAGATTTCTTTCTTTTTCTTTTAGTAGCTTGAAGATATTGTTTCTTTCTCTTCTACCTTTAATAGTTTATGAAGAGAATGCTTCAGTTATTTTTATATTGTTCCTCAGTTCATCATGTTTTTTTTTTCTGGCTGCTTTTAAGATTTTTTTCTTGATGACTATTTTTTTAGCAATTTATTTATGTTATGTTCAGCTTGCTCCTATCTTTGAAATGATCTCTAGACCTCATACAATTTCTTTTCTCACTATGTGTGTGTTTTGCCTCCAATACATAACCATAGTTACAATAGCTATTTTTTTAATTGAGATAAAATTGGTATATATCATTATGTAAGTTTCAGGTATACAGCATCATAATTCAACACCTGTATATACTACAAAGTGATCACCACCAAAATTCTAGGTACCATATAGTAGCTATTTTAATACTCTTATTTGCTAGTTCCATCATCTCTGTCGTTTCTGAATGTGTGTTGTTTTTTTTTTAATGCTTTTTCTTTCATTTATGGGTCACATTTTTCTGCTTTGTGTCATGCCTAGTAATTTTGTATTAAATACTGGTCATTATGTGGTTTACATTGTTGAGCATCTTTATTTCATTGTCTTCCTTTAATGATTGTTATGCTTTGTTTCAACAGGTGGTTAGTTTACTTTCAGATCCATTCGATACCTTTCAGGCCCTTTTGGAAATTGGTATAATGCATGTAGAATAGTAACACTGGATCTCCAGTATTGCTATTGCTTCTTTCCCTCTTGGTTTTCAGCTATTCGTTTCTATTTCCTTTTATACTTTATAGTTTTTGATCGAATGACAGAAATTGCATATGAAAAGAAATTTAGAGGTGATTTGAGAGACTGAATACTGTCCCTTCAGAGAAGATTTGTAGTTGCTTCTGACAGGCAGTTCACTTCAGTACAGTCTGGGATTGGACTGGTTCAGAAATGGATCCCAGTGTATGTGAAGGCTAACGCACTTCCAATTTGGTCTTAAGATGTAATCTTTAAGGCGGCCTAACTAAATGCATGGCATGTTTAGTAGAGTTTCTCCTCTTTGATGAGCCTTGAGGTACAGTTTTTGTCACTAGCATCAATAAACTGCCTAAAGTTTTGCTCTACTTCTTAGGATCTGTTATGGGCTGAATCGTGTTCCTTTCACATTTTATGTTGAAGTCCTAACCTATAATACCTTAGAATGTGTCTATATTTGGAGATGAGGCCTTTAAAGAAGTAGCAAATGCCTGGAGGTTAATTTCATAGTTGAATATTGGGTTTATTTCATTCCCTTTGAAGATCTTGGATTCTCAAGTCTTAGCTGTCTTGCTGAATTCCAGGTTTTTCTCTCCAGTCTCATGAGGATCCAAAAAGTGCTGTTCACCTCCTCAGCCTCATAGACTCCCCTTTCTGCTCAATTCTCAGATGCCAGGCCTTATACAGCTTGTGAATCAACAAATACATTCAGAGGAAGATTGAAGCAGAATGTTGGGCTTAAGTCAATATACTTTTGGCTCTTGGATAGCTTCACCTCTCAAGTCCTGGCTGCCTCGATATTTTCTAATGCTTTCAAACAGATGTTGTTTTTATTTTATCCAATTTTTCTATTCTATTTTTTGGGGGGTGGTGGTTTGATTTGGTACAAGCATGTCTATCAAAGCTATAAGTAGAATTACTACTTTTGAACATAAACATTTTATTAAATTCTCTTATTGTCTGTAATTGCTTTTTGATGGGATCTTGCTTGCGTTCCTCCAAAATTCATGTTAAAACCTAATCCCCAATTTGTTGTTATTTAAAGGTGGGGTTTTGTGAGGTGATTATGTCATGAGGGTGAAGCTCTCATTAATGGGATTATTTCCCTAATAAAAGAAATCCCAGAGAGCTCCCTCATCTCTTCTACCACCTGAAGACAGCGAGAAGACAGCTGTCTATGAACCTGGAAGCAGGCTCTCTGCAGATGACAGATTTGCCAGTACCTTGATCCTGAACTACGCATCTTCCAGAACCGTGAGAAATAAATTTCTGTTATTTACAAGCCATCCAATGTATGGCATTTTGTTATAGCAGCCCTAACTGACTAAGACAGTAAGTATTATATCTCTGTCTTTCAACACTGAATATTGTTGTAAGTATGAAGCCAGTGTAATTCTCCCCCTTCATATTAGGTATGGGAAAGAATGTGATACTGTACCAACATACAAGATACAATGATTTAAATAAGACCGAACTATATACCTCTTTCATATATCATTCTGGCTGGTCTAAGTTATTAGAGCAATTGCTGCATAATATCACTGGGGAGCAATTTCCTCTGCCTTGTTGCTCTTCCATTCCCTAGAACATTGTTCTCACCTCAAGATTGAAGATGGAGTGTTGTCACATCTATGTTCCACCTTGCAAAAGAAAAAAGAGGCAAAATTCAGAGAAGGGCAGCTTTTCTTTAAATTGCAAATGACTTTTCACCCTTCACTTTAGTGCGTACCCAATTGTCCAGAACATACTCATGTGGCCACCCTAACTGCAAAAAAAAGTTAGGAAATGCATTGTCTAGCTGTATGGTTATACAACCAGAAATAAGGGAAAATTCAGGGGAAACAAGCAGGAGTCCGCCTCAAACTTGTAGAATACTTAATCATTTTGCCTGAATGCCCAAAGTTTTTTTTTTCATCTTTGATGTCCAGTATTATCACTATCATATGTTTTAGTGTTGATCATATTGCATGAAGGTTTTTTTTTTAATAAAAATTGTTTTTTCAAGTTTTAGATTTAAGTTTTTTAGTTTTCCAAAATTATGCCTTTACTATTTCTGTTTTATGTTGATCCTTTTTGTTTGCTTGTTTGTCTGTACTCACATCTATCATTTTGCTTGCTCTATCCCTGCGTGTGTTTTCAGTGGTGGCTCTTTGTGCTGCTTTAATGTGGCCTTGATTTCTGGGGTGGATTTTTTTCCTTCTATTTATTTCTTAAGTCTGCCAGCTCATGTTTCATCTCCTCCAGTTCTCTGCTTTGAACTCTTTGATTCATTAGGTGCCCTGTATTTATGACTATATATTTGGTCATGATTTTTATCTGAGCAGTGCCATATTTTTCTGATGCGGGTTCATCACCTGACACTTGCTTTTCCCACATTTTTCTTCATTTCCCTAAAAAGTAACTTTGCATAGATGCTTGACAGGTTCTTTTTTGCTTATTATTTTTGTGAATGAGGTGAATCCTTCCAGTTATTTGTGAGAGGTTCCTTCAGGAGAGAGTCTAGAGCAGTATTCTAGGCGAGCAGTAGCTTTCTTTGATTCACAGCAAAGTTCCTTATGGCTCAGTAGTGAGTGTGTGTGTGTGTGTGTGTGTGTGTGTATGTGTGTGTGTGTGTGTGTGTTAAACTTCATTTCTCTCTAGTTCAAAGAAATCATCAGTTTCTGGACTGCTCATAATAAGAGCGAAGGATCCATTTCCTTATTCTTTCACTTTCCTCAATGACATCCTATTTCTCTCAAAAACGTGTGTTTCCTTATTCAGTCCTACCTCCTCTGCTTATTTTATGGGATCTGGGGAAGCTCCCTCTAAAGACCCAGGCATCCTATTCCCATTGTTCCAGACAACTCATGGTTCTGTCCCTCTCGTGCCACATATTTTGTATAATTGTGCTCTGCCTGATTTGTTTGAGATCTGCAGCCACAGATGTCTCTTTAGGCGTTTCCTTTATCCCTGTGTGACCTTCCCTGCATTTGGCTCCTTTTTCTTCAAGATTATAGTTCAGGGTTACAGGTGTCTCCTAGCATTATCAAAGATCATTTCTCTCTCTTTTTCCCTTGTTATTTTGATTTGATTTCTTGCAGAAACCTGGATAAAATCATCTTTTGTCCGACATTTTATAATCGGCTACTATGAATATCTGTTTAGAGAAATCTATTTTTATTTTGTTAGGATTAATTTCCATAAGTGGTATATTTATAAAATTTTTAAAAATTCAATCTATTTTTCAAAAGTTATACAAATCTATACTCTTTTACTAGTATGTGAGAGTTTCTATTTTCCTATACTCTTACTAACACATATGTAGAGCTTTGACTACCTAAGATTCTAGCATGATACAGCTCGTAAGTTGCACTTTTAATTATTAGATGGCAAATAATTATATCCTCTTTTGTGAATTTTCTATTATTTTCTGTTAGTGATTTTTGTTTTTGTTTTTGTTTTTTGGTGCCCTTGTCAACTTTCTATGGATTGATATGAGCTTTTTCTTAAAGGTATAGTACATGTATTTTTCTCAGTCATTCGCATGTTTTAGTTTTATTTTAATGTAATCTTTTATCAAATCAGAATAAATTTTTATAGCAAGTTTAAAATTTTCTGCTATACCTTGGGTGTCATTTTCTTTACCATAACAAGATTATATATTTATATATATATACCTTTAGTGCTATAGATCTTATTTTCTATTTAAATTCTGTAATTTATTTTGAATATAGTATACAGTATTAATCTAGTTTGTTTTCCCCATAATTGTTAGTCATGTACTTCATCACCATATACAGACTATTTTTTCCATTGATTTAAGATGACACTATTAACACATTAATCATATGCTTATCTAGAAACAGTTCTAAACTTGAAATTCTATTCCATTGTTTGCTTCTGTTTATGGCACTACTGCAGTGTCTTAATTATCATTTTATATACTAATACATTTTATTTTCTAGCAAGACAAAGTCCTATTCTTGCTATAATTTTCAAATTCTCTTACTTAGTTACATGTATTATTCTTCCAGATGAACTTTAGAATCATTTGTTGAGTTTCCAAAAATAAATCCTCAAACCCACTGGGATTGCACTGAGTTTATTTATTTATCTGAGAAGAATTGACATCTTGATAATATTAAGTCTTCTTAGCTGGTAACATGATATAGTTCTCCATTTAGACAAATTTTCTTTTATGTCTTTTAATAACAATATTGTGGTTTTCATCACAGAGATTCTGCACATTTTTCATGATTTTAACTCTTAGGTGATATATATTGTTTTGCTCTTATGAATGTAATTTGTTTTCTAATTCATTATTGCTGGAATGTAGGAAAATGTTGAACTTTACTTATTTTGTAATTACTACTCTACTAATGTTTCTTATAAATCTTAATTGCTTTTCAGATTATCATTTTGAGTTTTATACCTAGACAATGATGTCATGTACAAATGTTAGTTTTTCTTCCTCTTTTTCAATATTTGTACTTCTTAATTTGCTTTCTTACCCAACTGCATTGGCAAACTTTTCCAGAACAATGTTAATTAATAATAGAGCTAGCAAGCATATTTTACTCGTTCTTGATTATAATAGGATTATATCTATTATTTTACTGTTAAAGTGGCTTTGTTTTGTAGACCACATGTAGTTAGGCCTATTCAAATATTTTTATTTTCCCATCTAACGATCACTATCTTTTAATTGGTGTGTGGATCTGTTACCGTTTGATGATTGCACTTAGGTCTGCCTTCATATTATTTGTGTTTTGCTTGCCCCCTCTGGTTTTGTTCCTTTGCTTCCTTTATCTACCTACTTTTTTTTAGAAATCCATTTTAATTTATTGGCTAGTTTTCCCTATCTTTCTGTATCTTTTTAGTGTTTGCTTTAGAGATTATAATATATATATACGTATATGTATGATATATATATATATGATATATATCATACAGAAGCGAGATTTGGAGCCACAGAGGATTTGGGCAAAAGTGTGAAATTAATCTAATTGTATTTTAGCAAGATAACATTGTTGCTTTGTTGAGAATAGACTCTAGGGGTACAAAGGCTAAAGTAGGGAGATTGTTGAGAATATAGGAAAAGAGGAAAGAAAGAAATATATGGAGTTTCCTTATATATCATCCTTCTATTACTGTTTTGCTAAGAGCTTTTATTAAGAAAAAGCATTAATTATGTCAAATGCTTTTTCTGTTTCTATTGGGGAATTATTGAGGTAAGTGTTTTATTCTGTTAATGTGGTGAATTGTATTGATTGATTATTTATTTATTTATATTTTTAAATTAGAATTGACATTCAATATTGTATTGATTTATTTTTTAATGCTAAATCAATCTTGCATTCCTGAGATAAATCCCATTTGGTCATGAGGTATTATCCTTGTTATGACATTGTTAAATTAATAATTGTTAAGTGGAGCACAGGGTGTCGTCAGATGGTGAGTCACAGTTCAACAAAAGACCACAAGAGAAATTGAAATAGAGAAGTTTATTTCTCACAGGTACTGGAGGAAGTACACAGCATGCCTCGAGGAAGCACATGGGGAGGTAAAGGTGGAGTGTAGGAAGGACCATTAAGGTTCATGGGTAGAGTGCTTTGAGGTTCCCAGGCTAAGGCTGGATTGGTCAATTCAAACCAAAAAGTGGAATTTTAATAAGCTCCATGAGGGTCTTATCTAAGGGGCACACAGTGGGAGGTCCTGGGAGGTGGTGGAGGAGACTTGATCACAAGGGCTGTTGGCAAAGTTATATGAAAAACTTACATTTGCTTGTGACTCTGTGGGCTATTGTTATCTAGGACATGAGATTTCATGAGTGAATTAGTGTCAGCGTAAGGCTCCTGTAAGCCAGTTGGTTAAACAAAATGGATGCAGAGGCAGTAATACCATGGAGTAGCTTAACTAAACTCTCACAATCACATATATATAAAACATGTATATAATACACACACACACACACACACACACACATATATATACACATATATATTCAGATTTGATCTGTTAATATTTGATTAAGAAATTTTGACACTATTTTCATGAGGGATTGTAATTTTCTTGTTTTACAAGGTTCTTGTTTAGTTTTGATATTAGGGTTATGTTGATCTCATACGATAAACTGAGATATATTCTCTCTTCTACTATGCTCTGAAAGGTCTTATGTTAGATTGCTATTATTCTTCCTTAAAGTTTTGATAGAATTCATCAGTGAAGCCATCTGGGCCTAGAGTTTATTTTATGTGAAAGATTTTAATTATAAACTTAATCTTTTACAGAAACATGAGTATTCTGTTTTTTTTTTTTTATTTAAGCCAGTTTTTATAATTTATGTCTTTCAAGGAATATTTCCATTTTTCCTAAGTTGCTGAATTAATTAGCATTTAACTGTTAATAATAGTCACTCATTACTCTTTAAATATTTGTATGTGATGTGCCCACTTTCATTCCCAATATTCTCTCTTTTTCTTTCTTTCTCTTTTTGACCCCTCTTCTTTTTTGATCAGTCTTGGCAAGATATTGTCACGTTTATTAAACTTTTCAAAGAACTAGCTTCTGTTTTATTGATTTTTCTCTGTTGCTTGACTCTTTTCTATTTCATTGATTTCTGCTATTTATAAATTCCATGCATCTTGTACTATGGGTTTATTTTACTCTTCTTTTTCTAGAGTTTGGAGAGATAAGCTTAGATAATTAATTTTCCACCTTTAGAAAAAAAAGCTGGTAAACTTATAGATTTCCTTTAAATACTACTTTAAAAGTCTGTCATAACTTTTGATATGTTTGTTATTATATCATTTATTTCATAACTTTTGATATGTTTTGTTATTATTATCATTTATTTCAAGATATTTTTAAATTCCCCTTGTGATTTCTTTTTTGATGTTGGCTTCTTTAGTATTGTGGCCCACACAGGGCCGATGAAATGAAAGAGATCCAAATTTCTGTCTGATATTTTCCTCAAGCATCAATGTGCAGGTCTACTATTTATGAATTCTATCAGACTTTGTTTATCTGAATATATGTTTATCTTTCCTTCAATTTCAAAGCATATTTTTTTCTGGATATAGAATTCTAGGTTGATGATGTTTTCTTTTCAGTGCTTTAAAGATGTCATTTCATTGTCATATGACGTGCATGATTTCTGATGAGAAGTGAGCAGTCATTGTTCACCTGTAATATGTATTTTTTCTCTTGTTTTTTTTTTTTTTTAATTTTCTCTTACTCCTTGGTTTTCAGGAATTTGACTGTGATGTGTTAAGTATGGTTTTTCTTGTGTTTATCTGGCTAGAGTTAGTTGAGCTTCTTGGAAAATTGTGGCTATTGTTTCTTTAATTTTTTTTTCCTCCAGTATCTTTCCTCTCCTTCTAGAATTCCAATTACATATTTGTTAGAAACTTTGTATTGTTCCACGGGCCACTGAGGTTATATTTAATTTTTTCAGTTTGATTTTCTTCTTTCTGTGCTTTGGATTAGATAGTTTCTTTTGACCAGCTTCCAAAACTTACCTTTTCTCCTGCACTATGCAGTCTATTTTTAAGCCTATGCAATAAACTTTCATTATAGATATTTTTTTATATTCTGGAATTTTTCTTCTTCTTTTTTTACGTTTGATTTCTCTTTTTAGATTCTGCTTCTATTCACTCAACACAGCCAACTTTCTCCTTAAATACTCGAATGTATTTAAATAGTTATTTTAAAATCCTTGTCAGTTAATTACTACATTGGTGGCATCTCTTGGCTTCTACTAACTTTTTCCTCCTGGTTTTGGGTCTTCATAAGTTTTCCTTCTTCTTCATAAGTTTAGTAATTGTTTTATTGTATGTTGGACGTTTATGATACAATGCTGTTGATACACATAATGAGATGTATGCTGATGTTTGCTTCTTTAGTATTGAGTTACTTAATTTCTAGACGTTTGGAAATTTTTTCCACATAGGGCCCATGAAATGAAAGAGATCTAAATTTCAGTCTGATATATCATTATATATAATAATAAATATAATGAGAGTATGTTTGAAATTATGCTTTCTATTAAAAAATGTTGAGGTTTGTTCTGGCTGCCAGGAAATTTACTCGACCAACTTGACCCTATTTGATTTTAAGCTTTCTTTGGATAAGGCTAGAATAGCCCTTAATCTAGTGATTGAGTAAGTCTTCACCTGAGATGTGTCTTTTCTAGGACCCAGATAAATGCCTGGGATATTCAACCAAGTCACTTCATTTGGCTTTTCAAAACATGAACAAATCTCAGTATCCTGAAAGCTTTGGAATTTGTATTAATCTCAAGGCCCTTAAGTAGTTGTTTCATATACTACCTCTTGGAATCTTGCTCTGTGCATGCACAGTTTAGTATTTATCCAGAGACTAAAGGGATCTCTATGCAGGTATATGGGGCTATTATTCTCTACGGCTCTTTCTTTTCTGGTACCTCACAAATTTCACTTTGCTTTCTTTACTCAGCAAGATTTCTGTTTTCTATTTGTGATCCACTCTCTGTGCTGCTATTTGTAAAATGTTCCCAGGCAGAAAGCCAGAGAGAATATGAAGTTTGCCTCATGCAAGAGCAACACCTGTATTGTGTTTGTCTAATGCCTAAAGCAGTTTCTTCATTTATTTTTGTTCAATATTTTTTTATTGAGATATCATTGACATGTAACATATTAGTTTCAGGTGTACAACATAATGGTTTGCTATGTATATATATGGCAAAAATTATTTTTCTTCAATTTTTAAGTTGTTTATTGTAGGAGGATGAACATGGTAGCAATACTTCTTCACAGTAAGAACTATATATCTGGACATGTCAAATCTGAATGTCTATTAGGTGACCAGATAGCAAAGTGTGGTAGACTGTTGAATACACGAATTTAGAGTTCAAGAATAAGATCCGAGCTGGGGATATAAATTTGGTGTGCATCAGCATATATAATGTATATAAAGTTTTGAAGAGGATGAGATCTCCTAAAGAATTAGTATAGATTGAGAGAAGATATGAGGACTGAGCCTTTGGGCAAGTTTAAAACACCAGGGAGATGAGAAAGAATCGACAAATTCAGAAACATCAAGTGGGTAGGGAGAAAACTAGTAGAGTGTGATGACCTAGAAGCCAAGTGAAGAATATATTTTAAGGAAGAGGTAATGATCAACTGTGTCAACCAGTGCTGATTAGTCAAGTAAGATAAGAATGTGAACTGATCATTGGGTTTATCAAGCACTGAGGTCATAATGACCTTACATTAGCAGTTCCAGTGGAATGGTAGTGGTGAGAGCCTGACTGAAGTAGATTCACATGAAAACGGAGAGGCCTGGAGACAGAGTAGGGAGAACTTATAAAATTAAGAATATAAAAATTACATGGAAAAGAATGTAAGTATAGATAATAAGGAATACAATATAGCAATAATTTTTTCCTTGAATGTTTGATAGAATTTTACTTGGAAACTACTGGACCTGAGCTACTTTAGACGAAGGGTAATTTCAGGCATGTTCTGACAAATGTTCAACTGGCTTTCTGAAAAGAAAAAGTTTGATTTCTAGTTTTTGCCAATTTTTATGATGTAAATACTCTCATTATAAGAGATTTTAAGCTACCGATATGATGTCACTTAACACAGAGTTGAAAAGAGATACACATGATCTATTCTCAGTCTTTTCCAATTTATTGTATGTTTATTGGTTTATTAATATTTTTATTTTACTTATTCTAGAATTAGTTTTAATCATTTATATTTTCCTGAAAATTTATCCATTTCATTTCATCTTTTTCATCTTAAGTTGTTACTGACAATGAAAAAAACACAATGAAGGCTGTGAATCATTTAGGAATTACAAATATACAAAATTTTGTTGACATCCTTCTTTTGCATGAAAATAAAGTAATTATAACAGTGCAATGTAAAAGAAATTCTTGTTGAAAGACTAAATATGATAGCTCTCTTCATCACTTTTCTGTCAGTAACAAACTACATGGTATTCAAGAATGGATATGGAGCTGTCTCTTAATGTATTTATACAGGATGTACAAACAAATGAAATAGGGCCTTTTACATTAAAAAGGCTGCTTGAGCAGAAGAAAGACTAATTTGAAAAAGTTGTAAAAAACTGAATTTTTGCCTACTATCTAGGAGAGTTCTTCAAGTTTATTTTCTAACCCTGCTACTTTATCATTTATCCTAACTTATTTTTAATTTCTAAGAATTTTTTTCTATGTTGTTTTTTTTTCATGGATACAGTATCATATGTAAGATATTAATTATATTTTTGAGGTTTTCCTCTGCTTCCGGTATTGGCCATTTTACTCCAACTTTCTCCTATGCTTTTTGGTTTGCTTTCATTTTTCTCTTTAGTATTATAGTCTTTTCTCAAATGTTTGTTCATCTTGTAGTCCCATCATATTTAAGATCTAAGAGGTTCTGTATCTGTGTTTGTGTGTAGGTTTTAAACTGTATACTTCATGGATGAATGATAGAAATGGGCCATTTGGGGGAGAATCC
>NW_006437736.1:7009144-7030495 GCF_000325575.1 Pteropus alecto | reverse complement strand
TTTTTTTTTTTCCCTAGTGAGTCAATTTTCTCAGAGCAAAATTCTTTAATACCCTGCCTGAGAGTGAAAAAGCTTGGCTGCCAATATTTTGGGAACAAAGTTAAGAATGAAGGCTCCTGAATATCACCATTCAGTACGTTCTTTCCATTATTCCTATCACCCTCTTTTTTTAGTACCACATGTTACTCCAATTCTTGATGAGCCTATTGTTCCTCAGTCCAGAGTCTACTTGGTTCAGTATGTGAGAGAAGAAAGCCTTCAACATTCTGTCAACGCTGGGGCAGAGTAATCACCCAGCTGGTGGGGTATATTGGTGGTCCAGGAATCCTACTACTTCTTATTCAGACTTTTCAATCGGTTTACTTATATTTAGCTCCACCTACATGCTCACTTTCTGAGATACCATAGGATTTCAATTACCAAGACTCTCTTGGATTCTATAGCCCAAATCGGTTTAGTTCTGGGCTTCCTTCATGGCCAGTTCGGTTTCAGCTTTCTCTGGTCTGCAAGTCAGTTCTACTCATCTGTCTGCTTTCTTGTTGCCAGATTTTTGTTGCTCTCATCTCTTCTGCTGTTCTCTTTACAACCATGAGTTCTGATCTTAAAATGAATTCCTTTAATGCCATTTTAGTGAGGTTTGCAGAAGGGCGAGTCAACTTTAAGTTCTATCTTCTCTGTTTAACTACAAATCGACTATTTAAAATTAATTCTTATGTAAGATTACCTTCTCTTCTTTGGATGATTTCAAAGCCCTTTCGACATGTCTTTTTCAGATCAGAAGATGTTTCTCCTATTATATCATTGATTTTAGCGTATATCCTGTGTTTTTCAAGTCATTTTCCTTAAGATCTGGGATTACCTTCTCCGTAAATCAAATCTGACCTCGCCCAGTGGAGACATTCTCTTCATTCTCTGTAAGTCTATAGCACTTTGAATAATCCTCTGCCATAACACTCATCACAGTACTTTGCCAAGTAAATTTTGTCTTGTATTTCTCCTCCAACTATAAATTCCTTGCACATTTCACGCTGTCAACATATGTCAGTGGAATGAGCAAGTGAAACAGTGTGGTCTAGAGAATCAGGTTTCTGATAAGGTGAAGAAGCACAAAGAAGAGAGGAAATTTTTTAACAAAAATCATGAAAATGGGAAAATTTGTCATAGGAAACTGAGGACTTTCTAAGTCACAATCTAAGGTTTATTGAGAGGGAGGGCAAGAAGAAGTATGAAAAGGATGGTTTGGGAACATTTATCAGAGGTCAATGAGGGACCTCTGATAAATGTTCCCAAACATTTAGACAATACATGTACTTTTAGAATAAAAAGTACATGTATTGTATTGTGAGGAAATGCCAGTAAATGATGTTAGGTGGGAGAACAGCCCTATAAATGCAATACCAATGAATTCTTCTTCGAATCATCCCATTCTCAACTGAGCCTCAAAATTCTTCCTGCTGTTTGCTGTGTCTTTTAAGAAGGGGGCCACAGTTTAACATGAGACCTGGTGTTTTTGGCAGTGTTGAAGGAAGCTGTCTGATACTGAGCATGTTTGAGAATGAATGGATTGTGTATTTATGTATTGATAAAAGAATTTGGGTGGTGCTTATGGAAGAGTGTTTAAGTGGGATATTCTCTAGGATTTCTACCTTGACTCATAGTGCTTGCAATGATAATGTAAAAAGAAAAAGTTTATTTAGAATTACCTGCCAGATTTAAAAGTATAGTGCTTATATTCGAAGTATAAGAAACAATAATTATATATAAAATTTTAATAAAAAATTTTTGGCCTGAATCAGATATATTGACTGTATCTATAGACCCCAATTTCTCTGGGAAAAGTGCATTTTACCTTGATTGTGTTGTTTTTCTCTCGATCTGTTGTTAGTCAGTATCTCTTGACCATTTTAGTACTATGAGTCCCTTTGTCCATCTGGAGACACTTATGGAATCTGAGCTTATCAGGATAATGTTTTTAAGTGAATAAAATAAATACAGTTATGCACTGCATAATGATATTTAATTCAACTATGGATCACATATACAACAGTGGTCGCATAAGATTATAACAGAGCTGAATAATTGCCTCATGATGTCATTGTCACCATAAGATAGTAGTACAATGCATTTTTCATGTGTTTGTAGTGATGCTGGTGTACACAAACCCACTGTACTGGCAGTCGTAGAAAAGTATAACAAGTAAAACATAATAAATAATACTTGATATTGATAATAACAATTATGTTACTGGTTTATGTATTCACTATACTATGTCTTTTATCATTATTTTAGAGTGTAGTATTTCTACTTATAAGAAAAGTTTGCTGTAAAACAGTACAGTATGCCACGTTACACTGGCAGCAGCCTCAATAGCTCATGTTTACCATGTCTCTTGATTGCATCATTCTCCCTTGTGCTTGATTTAATATCTTGTTGTTTTGTTCATCATGGCCCTTAAGCATACAAAATCCACTGCTAATGTTGCCAGTAAGAGGCCATGTCGAATGACTGACCTAGAAACAAAATTAAAAGTGGTTAAGTCTTATGAAAGTGGAAAATCAGTGATGGCTATCGCTTGCCAGTCTGGCATGTCCCATTCCATCATAGCTCCAGTCTTGAAGAATAAGAACAAAGAAATGGAAGTTATTAGAAGATCTGTTTCATTGACTGCAATGAGACTAACAACAATTTGAGAAAGGCCTGTATCAGACATGGAGAAACTTCTAATGACGTCAGTTGAATACCAGGTACAGAAATGTTTCCCTATTAATACCATGACAATCACAGACAGCCAAAGCAAAAAGTTTGTTTGCAATGTCACAACGTAAGACCTGACTGGACCTGACTATGATGTTGACTTTACTACTATCACTGGGTGATTTAAACAAGTCAAGAATTGTTATTTGTTACATAACATGGAAGTGAGTGGTGAGTCTGCTGACGTGAATATAGATTAAGAGTTTTTGGAAACTCTAGATAAGCTGATTACTTGCCAGAGAGAATATTCAATATGAATGAAACCTCCCTATTCTGGAAACAGATGCCTGAAAGGACTTTCATCTGTAAGGAGGCCAAGTCAGTGCCACGTTTCAAGGCTTGTAAGGACTGTTTAACAGTCTTGCTTCGGGGCAATGTTGCAGGCTACAAATTGAAACAGTTTGTGATGTGGCACAGTGAGAATGCCAGGGCCTTCAACCTCATCAATAGGCACACACTGTTAGTGTACTACAGGATCAATAAGAAGTCATGGATGACACAGCACTTCTTCCCAGATGCCTTCTTGGATTGCTATGTGAGAGAAATGAAAAGTACTATTCGGGAAATAACATACCTTTCAAGATTTTTCTTATTCTTGATGATGTTCCAAGATATCCTCCTTTTATATGTGATCTTCATCCCAATATCAAAGTAGTGTTTCTCCCTCCCTCTTTTCTACCACGTCTTCGACTCAACCAATGGATCAAGAAGTTATAGCATCTTTTAAGGCCTACTACCTAAGGAAGACCTTTGACCAGGCTATCACTGCACCTGAGGAAGAGGATGATGCAATTCTGGAAGTGTTTAACATCTATGACTGCATCAAGAACCTTGCGTGGGCTTGGGGTGATGTCACCAAGGAGTATATAAATGGCTTCTGGAAGAAGACACTCAAGAGGTTTGTCCATTACTTCAAAAAATTTGCTAGGATGAAGAAGTTGCAAAAATCAACAAGGCTGTGGGTGAGGAAGACATTGAGGAGTTCCTAGAGGTGGTTCCTGAGGAACTGACTGATGAATAATTGTTGGAACTGGAACGGGAGTGCATAGCTGATGAGGGGGCAAGAGAAAAGAAAACTGCAGGAGGAGAAGAGTCCCCAAGAAAATTCACAGGGAAGAGTTTAGCAGAGCTTTTGCAGACCTCACCGAGCTCCTAAAAAAGATGGACAGCATGAAACCCAACACTGAAAGGGTTTCATGAAATAGAAAGAAATGTCCACGGTGTGTTATCTGTATACAAGCAAATCTATGATGGCAAAAATAACCAAACTAAGCAAACCACCAGGGACATATTTCTGAAAAGAGTGACACCTTCTCAAGAAGATCCTCAGGCAGGTCCTTCAAGAGTTATTCCAGAAAAAGGCACTCTTAGAGGAGATGATAACATTATTTTTATTATTGCCCTGAAAATCTTCCAGTGTGACAAAATGTGGAGGTGGAAGATAGTGATATTGATGTTCCTGACCCTGTGTAGGCCTAGGCTAATGTGTGTGTTTGGGTCTAAGCATTTAACAAAAATAGTTTAAAAAGTAAAACAAAAATGTTTTAAAATATAATAAAGCTTATAGAAAAAGAATATAAAGAAAGAAAATATTTTTTGTATAGCTATATGATGTGTTTGCGTTTTAAGCTAAGTGTCATTATAAAAGAATAAAAACATTTTAAAAACTTAAAGTTTATAAAGTACAAAGTTACAGTAAGCTAAGCCTAACTTATTATTGAAGAAATACAAAGTTTTTAATGAATTTAGTGTGGCTTAAGTGTACAGTGTTTATCAAGTCTACAGCAGTGTACAGTCATGTCCTAGGCCTTCACATTCACTCACCACTCATTCACTGACTCACCCAGAGCAACTTCCAGTCCTGCAAGCTCCATTCATTGTAAGTACCCCATACACCTGGACCATTTTTTTTATCCTTTTTACTTATTTTTACTGTTTACATGTATTTAGATACACAAATAGTTATCATTGTGTTATAATTGCCTACAGTATTCAGTACAGTAACATATTATACAGGTTTGTAGCAGAGGAGGAATTAGCTATACCCATACAGCCTAGGTGTGTCACAGGCTGTACCATCTAGGTTTGTGTAAGTCTACTCTGATGTTCACACAGTGATGAAATCATCTAACGATGTGGTTCTCAGAATATATCCCTGTCGTTAAGCTACACATGACTGTACATTTAATTATAAAGAAAACATTTATATACAGTTATCAAAATATTAAATTCATGGATAGCCATATATACTTCCTTATTAACGCATTAAATTATACAACAATGTATTTAAAATATAGCTAAGTTAAAGTTAATTTTATTTGTTAAAGACAGCATTTGTGTGAAGGCTATTGCTGCTTAACTTAAATAAGATCATTAAACACTGAGACCATTAAACATAGGACTTTAATGTGAAACTATAAGTCTATGGTGGCTGAATAGCTATGAAGTGCAGAGTTGTTCAATAGTTGATTATCCATGTTGCACGCTCTATAGACAGAAAGACTGTAATCATGCAATTCTAGCAACCGGTTAACTACTACCATAATTATGCAATTTAATAAATGTAAAGGACATTTTGAAATATCTGCAGTAACTATAATGTGATATGAAAATGTGTGATTTCTATTGGTGACAAATTTACGGATGCTGATCATATTGCTGATTTGTTGCCTATATAATTGAGTCCAACGTCAAGTTAGAGGCTAATGAAAAAGGAAAGTTGTAATTTTTTCTCCCACTCATAATCATGAACCTCTCAAATTCTACCCTTAGACCTCAGGTTAAGTATGTTTGCCTTAGATTCTTGATTTTAGTCTCACTCATGACCCTTTACCATATGAGTCATAGATTTTTAGACAATAACATTGGAACTGACCTCGATCTCCTCTCTGTTATAGTGCTTTAGTTTAATTGGTATTGACTCTCGAAGAAGGTGTTTTGGACAAAAATATTAGATTCTAGATGGTGAAATCCAAGAAGATTGAATTAGGCCAGAAACCGTGGAGTCTGGTTGTTTTCACATCTAAAAAGTGACTTGCTGTAGGAACAAACATGCCCTGCTTTTCCTCAGGGCTTGAGAAAGGCTGAGCCCATTTTCGTTTCCATGTTGAAACTTTTTCTTTCTCAACCACAGAGAAAGATCTGAATCAGAGACACATGATAGGAAGTCTGGCCCCCAGAGGTATTAGCCCAACAAAACTATCCTGCAAAGCATATTCTGACTTCATGGATTTAGTGAAAGCAACTAGTCTGGATTTGTTTAGTTTCTTTTTTTGTGTTAGTGGTGATAGAGTGTGGGGGAAAAAAAGAATCTTTACTTGCTGCGGGCATAGATCCAGTTAGAAAGAAGTAGTAAACCCAAATTTAATCATCTATGCTGAGTTTTCCAGACACGTAGAGTTAAGATACGGATATTTGAGCTATATAGAGCAACAACCATTTTAACAGAAAGTAGCTTTACACCATTAGATCTGGTGTTGCTTCCAAATATTATGGTTTTGAGGCCATTCTTATAATTTAAAATTGTAAAATTGAACACATTGTTAGAAGTTTGAACCCATTTTACCTAATTCTCTATGTGCACCATTTTCTGAGGTTTAGAAAAATAATGTAGACTCTTACTTTGTGTGGGATTCTTTGAGAACAAGGAATAGAGACTTACGGTTAGAGTTTGTAAGTCCTCAGGTTCCACTTTTGTTATGCAGTCCTTACTATCAGTGCAAAATGGGTATAGAAAAAGCCTGCTTTTAAGAGGAATGAATCAATTTTAACTGGTGACGAAAATTTTTAAATAAATAATGAGGAAAGGTTCAATTAGAGCATTAGCTTGAAAAAAATCAAATCACTAAAATAAGTTTATATTTTATTTCACATTACAAATTTTATCTTATAACTATGCCTTGATTTAAAACAAAGAATGAATCAAGTGTTTTTGTTTGTTTGTTTGTTTTTGTTTTTGTTTTTTGGCATACATATTCCAACAAATGGTATGATAGTAGATAGGACATTTTTCTCTTCATATTTTTTATTTTTCTTAGTGTGATCGTATAACCTGAATTTTTTGCAAAAACTTTTAAGGGCTTCTCCACTTTTCCCAACAGCCTGTTTCATGCTTTCGTATTCAAATCATCCTCTTTGAGGTACCTAACTTGTCTTTTTCATTTTGCAAGGCCTAAATTTCCCTTTTCAATCTATTTGCTCTCTGTTGTCAAATGTTGGGGAGTTTGAATTTCCATGAGGGTTGATGTTAGTGTATTACCTGGGAAGGGATATTGAGTGGTAACTGATTTCACAGGGATATTGAGTGGTAACTGATTTCTAGTTCATTAGTGAAAATGTTCAGGTTATAATTATTATTTCCCTTCATCTCTTCCTCACTGGGGTGAGGGAAGGGGTAACTTATCTCCTAACTTCCCTTTAAAATATTAATGAAGACAATTGAAGAAACATGAAGTTATAATAGCACTTGACCAAAGATCTAGCCTATACCATGAGGAATTTTCAATAATTAAATTGTGAAAAGGACCCTGAACAGGAATGCGGGTTTGAGCTGGTAAATGGTAGGCTATTTCTACCCATTTCTGCTATGTCACCTACCTTGGAGACAGGGAGCATTCATTGACCAGAGGGATGAAAGTGAGTAAGACAATGTCTTCTGCATTCTGTCTTCTTTATCTGTTTTCTAAAACCACTCAGGGGATTATTATCTCCAACTCCCTGTCATCTTTAGCTA
Source organism: Pteropus alecto (assembly GCF_000325575.1). Classification (NCBI taxonomy): domain Eukaryota; kingdom Metazoa; phylum Chordata; class Mammalia; order Chiroptera; family Pteropodidae; genus Pteropus; species Pteropus alecto. The sequence goes on along the minus strand of NW_006437736.1, from coordinate 7,023,009 downwards.
TCAAATAGTACTTTCTAAGTCCATTTGGAATTGAAAATTTTCTGTAATGCACTCTATCAGGGACAATGGGCGACGAGAGGTATTTTTGTGAACAATGTAAAGACTGTAATAATAATAATTATACATAATAACACTATGGTTATTACTAATAACAATTGTGGCTAACATCGAGCTTATATTATAAAGTAGGCACTCACTTAGGAGCTTACCAGATCTTTACAACAACCCTATGAGGTAGGTACTGTAATTATTTCCATTTTACTGAGGAAACAGATACATAGAGAGGTTGAGTAACTTGCCCATGGTTATGTATCTAATAAGTGGAAGGTCAGAATCTAAACTTAGGTATCTGACTGCAGGGTCCACAGGATAACCACTGTATTTTGTTGCCTCCCTATAGAAAAAAGAGCAGAAACTGGAATGGTCATGAGAGCAGAATATTTTAAGTTAGAGATGCTACACATTTGGATTTCATGGATTAAGAAGAATACTAAAGGCAATGGGGCTTTGAAAGTTTAGTGTCACCTAAAAAAACAACAACAACAAAAAAACGCATAGTATAAAGAGTACGTGCCTTGGAGCCAGACTGCTTTGGTTCAAATTCCTATTCTATCACTTTAAATGTCTCCCATGGTTTTGGGAATTGGTTAATATTCAATATTCAACTACTAACCTGTGTACCTGTGTTCTTTTTCTCTTCTTAAAATGTCTGCTATCAAGAAGAGAGTTGGCTCCGATGCAAAAATGGCACTTTGAATTTCAAGTTAGCAACTGATGAGAACTCTGTTGCAAAATTACTTTCTGTTGTCGCGCTTACTAATTTTGATCATTCTTAACTTTTTAAAATTTAACTTTTAATTACACAATAAAAACTGAATACATTCACTTTTGAAAACAATGACTACAACAGATAAGCTAAAACCCCTTTTGCCTCTACTCTTTTACCTACTTTCCTTTCCTCCAAGACCCAAACATCAAACTGTTAATGAGTTTGGTGCTTACGCTTTTGAACTTTATTTACTTCTTCAGTCAACGATATACTTTTACTTTTCGGATCTATTCACAGTGAAACATTTAGATCTTTTTAGCTTCTTTCAACTGTTGCATAGTATTCCATTAGATATATACATACACAAGCACATTCCTCTATTGACAGACATGTAGTTTTCTTTCAATTTTTCATTATTATGAATAACATTGCAATTAATATGCTTATCTCCTTATGTTAGAATTGGAATTTTCAGGTTATAGGGTATAAGCATTTTGAGTTTTAATAGATACCATCATATTATTCTCCAAAGTGGCTGTATTAATTCATGTTTCTATCAGTAGTGTATAAGAAAAAATTGTGATTTCCCATAATCTTTTCACAGTTGTTTGCTAATGTAGTGAATGTGAACTACTCTCTCTATTTTAATATTCATATCGCTGATTACTGCTGTGAATTGCCTGTTCATATCCTTTGCCCATTTTTCTTTTGGGATCTTTTTCAATCTCAAATTTTAGTTTCTATAGGATTGTTAGAATTCTTTGTTTTTCTAGATAGCAATCCTTTTAGTCTAATTTGTGTTACAGCTATTTTATCCATGCCTGTTGATTATTGCAGTTTTTGAATATGTGGAAAATTATCAGTCATTTATCTCTTCAAATATTGTCTTTGTTACGCATCTGTTCTCTCTCCAATCAAATTAAACTTTGTCCATCTCTGTCTTTTGTCTCTACTTGTCTTTCATATTTTCTGTATTTCTCTTTCTCTATGCTGCATTTTGGGTGAATTCTTAAGGTTTGTTTTCCAGTTCCATAATTTTCTCTTTTGCTTTGTTCAGTTTGTTGCTAAACATATCCAATTGAGTTTTTAATTAGATATTGTATTTTCATTTTTTTTGTATATCTTACAAGTTATATTTTATAGTCTACTTCCCTTCATACATTTCCAATCTTGACCTTATTTCTTCAAACCTTGCAAGACTATTTGTTATATAATCTGTGTCTGATTATTCCAATATAAGACATTTTTGTGGATCTCATTTTGCTAGTTGTTTGCATTTCTGTTCTCACTCATGGTATCATGTTTTCTTGTGGGCTTGGTTATTTTTAACTATGTACTACCAATTGTTCTTAAAAAATTATTTGTGGGGATTCCCTAGGGCTTAGGGTGAAGTTTTCTCCTCTAGTTAACTTTCGCATTTGTTCTTGTCAGAGCCCCAGAGGCATAAACAGTCTAGAACCACTTTAAACTAAATTTATAGCTTGAGGTTTCCTGGACCACCCCACTGATGTGAGTTAGGGCTGAAAAATCTATGTAAGAGCTCATTTGTGGTTACCATTTTTAAGAGACAGGTTTTTCTTATTCTATTTTTCCCCTTCTTTTTGCTCAGCCTGAAATCTCATCCTCCTCAAGTTCCCTGCATGTGGATTGTGGTTAGGAAGGTGCATTTACTTACTTCAGAGTTTTGGTTTAATGTGCTTATTTTTTACTTGACTCCTCAGGTCAGGTGGGATCTGGACTTTGACTTATATACTCCATGTCCCTTGATGTCATCTAAATTGCTGCTCTATCTTATCTGGATCAGCAGACATCCTTAGGGGAAAAGCAGCTTTGTGGCTGTTTACTTTTCTAGATATCTACTTTCTTCTAAAGTTTGTCTTGGCATCTCATCTTCACTATCTTTTGAGTTTTTTGATGCTCTTAAGAAAATCATTTTAGCAATTGGAATTGGTATGAATAATCTAAACTGCCATTTCTGGAATTTATAGAAAATCTAAATTTATTGGAATGATTATAGAATTCTTTCTTTTTCCTTGCAATGTAAAAATATGACCAGAATGTTTTGAGGTGACAACTTTTTAGAGTTAATTTTTCCTGGTATGTAGTAAATCCTTTTGGTCTACTGGTTTTAGTGTTTTTTTCCCCATTAAATAAAAATTTCATTTTTTTATATCTTTATCATCTCTGTTGCATTTCTTCAAATCATTAGAAACCAAGTCCTTCATATCTATCATTTTCATCTTTTGGATCCTTTTACTTTATACTTTAGAAAAGTTCTCCAGCTAATCTATCTCATGAGTGATTTTTTCCCTTGCAATTTTGTTTCTATTTAATTTCTACTTCTAGTGATGTATAAGACATTTATATAATGTTATTTACTGCATTATAGCTTTTCTTTATTCCATTTCTCTTTTGTCTCAGTATTTAGTTGTTTTCAAGTCATATTTCTTAAAAATTTATGTAATCTATGATTTTTGTAATTTTATTGGATATTACTTCCTGGTATAAATATTTTATGAAAATGATTTTATCTCTATTATTAATCACTATACTTATATTTTTTCCTATTTACAGAATCTTTGTATTGGTCCATTGTGATTTCATTTGTTCATTTTCCAAATTATTTATAATTATTTAAGAAAACCGAGATAACAACACACATTTAAATGGTGAATCCCATTGAAAAAGAGAGTTAATCAAAGAAATGAAATGTTAGTATCTACTATACAATAAAAGGTAAAGCAGTTGTACTGGAGTGTTCAAACAATATTTTTAAATACAACCTAAACATCAGGAATAAGATACTTAACCCTTACCCTTTTGTGTACAAAAGCATTTTTAATATTGCAGATATATAAATGTGAGAAGTCATTTGGGTCAAAAAAGAAGTCAGAAGTGGAAGTTCCTAAGGCAGATTGAGGAATGTGGAAGTTTAGATGCTTTTTGCTCTTTTAATGAATTCTTGTTCGTTAAAAGTAGAGAAATGGGTATAAATGAGCAAGATTGAAGCAACATTGAGACAACATGTTGATATACCTGTTGACACCACTTTAAGAAAGATAAATTTGTTCTGAAAGTACAAATGAAGAATACATTCAGAAAACATTTATTAAACTTATGATGTGTCTGACACTGTGTTCTATTTTAGGCTCAGAACCTACTTGGGGGCTGATAAATACAAACATTAAATAAATACTTATTTACATGGTATGTTTCCTCTCCCCCTCCCAACTCTGTATATCTAAAAAAATGATTTACACAAATGATATATACAGTTATATACTTGTATATATCATTTATCTGCATATATCATATATCTTCTAATGTACAGTGGAAAATAAATTATCTGTATATATACAAGGAAGTTGATAGGAAAGATAATATTTGTGTGAAATATTTTGCCCTTTTAGTTTCCCATGGAACTCAGAAGCCATCAGGATTTCTGAAATTTTAAGCTTGAATTCAGATATTTCAATTATTGCCCATCAAGTGCCCACCAGTAGCTAAGCATCTGCTACACAATAGCATACAAAAATGTGGAAGGTAATAAAAATGGTGCAAATGGGTTCCCCATTTCTTTTCCAAGAAAAACCTCCTAATGGGCTGCTGATGAGCTAATCAGGTCAAGTGTTCTCTGTGTTGCCCTCTTTATACAGAGTGAGCAAAAGCATAACATTTTGTTAACCTATTGGCACAGAGGAAATTTGTTTTCCATCTGACCTTTTACAGTAACTACTTAAAATTACTTTCTCTTCAGCTAACAAAGTGAATGAATAAATTGTCCAAGTTTAACACTCATAGACAGTACCATTTAAAATCATTTGTTGTAATTCTTGATCGTTTTGTTTTCTTTTTCAGCCATTATTTCTTTTCCTAGGTAAACAGTTTTAACTTTTACTGAAAATTTGCATTTTTGGTTTAGAGGGACCAAATGCATATTTACGAAGTAACTTGTTATTTTGTAGGCGTCATGGTCATACATGTTGAAATGGTCACGTGGTAATTTTATAATGCTTAGAAATTCTATTAAGTAAGAATTTGTAACCATTTGTATAAGAGAATGAAAGTTCATCTTTGAGCTACATATGAACAAAAGGTTTCCTAAGGAAATAGTTATTAAAACAAGGATATATGGAGCATTTTGAACTGGAGGATAAACTTTTTTCCAAAATGGGAAAATGAATCAAGGGTTCTGGCTAACATTTTTTGTTAAGTCTTAATTCTAAGAATCTCTACTCGCCAAAACTTTGTTAAATGTATTTTTTCAAATAACTAAAAATTTCTTCAAAATAGTAGCACTTTATTTTGAATTATCTTAAAGTCCAGCCTTTTCATCTGTTTCAAATGAATTTTTTCCTAAAAAAGATCCAAACTGGTTGTTTACTCTAATAAATATGTTTTTAATGGCTTGTTATATTCATTACTGCTTCAGAGATGGTCATCCCATTCAATTCCAAAGGTAAACCTTTTTTAACTTTCGAGTAGTTTACCATTTTAAAATACTTCTTAGAGAATGAGATAATACAATAATCCCCCTTATCCAAGGTTAAAAAAAAAAGGGAAATTTTTTCAGAAATAAATAATTCATAAGTCATAAATTATGCTCCATTCTGAGTAGTGTGATGGAATCTTGCTCCATCTTGTCCAGGATGTGAATCGTCCCTTTGTTCCAGATATCTACTCTGTCCATGAATCACTTAGTAGTGATCTTGGTTGGTTATCAGATTGACTTTTTGGTATCTCAGTGCTTGTGTTTAAGTAACCTGTATTTTTTTATTTTATAATATCCCAAAGGCAAGAATGGTAATGCTGGCAATTCAGATATGCCAAAGAGAGAGCATAAAGTACTTCCTTTAAGTGAAAAGGTGAGCATTGCACAGTAAGATATTTTGGCAGTGACCACATTCACGTAGCCTTTACTATAGTATGTGGTTATAATTTTTATATTTTATCATTAGTTATTGTTAATCTCTTCCTGTGCCTACTTTATAAATTAAACTTTGTCATAGGTATGCATGTGTAGGAAGAAGTATAGTGTATATAGGGTCCAGTACTATCTGTGGATTTATACATCCACAGTGAGTCGTGGAAGGTATTCCCCATGAATAAGGGTAGATGACCATACATGCTTTCTCCACAAACTACTTTAACATTTACTATCCTAAGAATGTTATTTAAGCATCATTAAATCCACTCATCTCTCCAATTTTCAGAGAGAATATCAAGCTTGCTCACATTTCATTTATCATGAACATGCATACAGGCTATTATTTTAACATTTTCCACCAACATAAGCAGTTAGGAATATTATTTTACACTAGTCAGAAAAATTTAATAGACTTGAAAGAACCAAGAGCATTTTGGATTCTCATCAGCAAGTGGCCATTGTTCCTTTTGGAAGATGTTTCTGGTCACTAAAAAATATATTGTTTTAACCACAATTCATTAAACTGGGTTCAAAGACTTACAAATTATACCAAAAAAAGAATTTCTTTCAGTTTAATATGCAAAGTGGGTTTTTATTCTCTTTTGATACACTACCTTGAACAGTCTTATAACGCAACTAGTTAAAACGTCATTAGATGTTCTTGCATTGGAGAAGTAATTCATTTATAAGCATATAGTAATGCTTAAGTGATGATTACTTTTGTAATTAAAAATGCTTACCTTTAAACAGATTTACCTTTGGAATTGAATGGGTTTCTCCTAAGCTTTAACAATTTAGAAGGGTGGTGAGTGAAATCTCCTTTATTTTAATTATTTATAGACCCAAGTACTAATAGTCATAATATATTTTTTGGTTTATTTCTTTTAAAGCAATAAACAAAACAAAACAAAAAACAAAAAAACATGAGTCTTGCATGGAAATTCTTGAGAAATGTCAAAGAAATGGTCCTGTTTGGAAAGATTAATAGTTATAGAGAAATATTTCAAAAACATAAATGCAGCAGTTTTAAACATGGTTTAGTGCCCAGAATAACATGTTGGTTTTGTTTTCATTTTTAACATAAATATCAACTGCCACTGTGTAATTGAGTCACAAACACATTTAAATTCAGGAATTTTTATACTGAAATATTTCTCTGTGAACCAATACCATCTTACCAAACAGAAAGATTTTGTTACTGTTTGTGTGTTTTAAAAGTGAGAAAGCTTTGTGTTATATAATCCTACATTGGGTATTTTATGTATCTGTGTACTTTCTTATTCCATTCCCCATCTCATTTTTGTGTTTCTCAAAATATCTAGGATAACATTTTTGCATGCTTGTAAACATTTAAGAATGGCTCTAGGTATTTTCACTGTAAGCATTTTTGCTGTAAACATCTTGGCCACAAGCATTTTCACCATACAAATAACTGACCATCAGGCAATTTTGCCATAAAAGATGAAATAACTGGTTGACAGTTTGGTTTACATTTGGCAGACTTAATATATTTTGTCAGTTTGGTTTTATTCTTCATTGATGAAATTTTTGTCATACTCCCATTTGTATGTTATATAAATCCTAGCCCTCATAATGGTCTATATGGTGATGAGTAGAAGTGGCAGTTATAAAATCGTAGTGATAACTGCGTTTAAAGCCAGATTGCAAAGCTGCATGTAAAGCCAGATTGCACACTATGCTAGAAAATAATAACATAGCAGTTTGCAAGTCCTTCGTTGAGCACGGTCAAAGTCAAAAGTTTACCAAACTATGGCAAATGTAAAAGAGGTGGCTGCTAATTCATGACAGTCTTCCAGAGCATTAATTATTGATTCTTTAGTTGGAAACCGATACCTCTCTTAGTGAAGGAAGAAATTGCAGCGAAAAATAAAAAGCGAAATGCCGAAAGAGGAGACCCATCAACAACCAAAAAAAAAAAAAGTGTAATACTATGAATGAAAGACTTCAAAGACAATATATTTTCATTGTTTTGCAATAAAGTCCTTTTCATTTTGTTGTTAATTTTTCACGCCATAACTTTTTTAATGTCCCTCTTTTATTCTTTTTTGTTATTTTATCTTTTATGCAAAATTGCCTTATGGCCAATTAGTTGTGTGGTGAAAATATTTGTGGCTAAAATGCTTGCTACAAAAATGCTACGGCAAAGATGTTTACAACAAACATGCTTACAGTGAAAATACCAGACATGCTTAAGAATATAGCATAGTGGTTAAAAACTTGGATTCTGCAACAAGAACTGCCTGGGTTCAAATCTTGCTCTGTAACCTTTAGCTCTATGACCTTTTCAATTCACTCTAACCTCTTGTGCTTTAGTTTTCTCATCTTTAAACTGAGAGTTGCATTAAATGTGGATTAAATGAATTAACACATGTAAAGCACTTAAAATAGCAGTTGGCACATAGCAAGCTCTTAGTAAATGATAGCTATTATTTTTTTAACAAGTATTTATCAAGCACCTATTAGACTGACAATGTTCTGTAAGTGCTGAGGATAGCACAATGAAAAAAGGTAGTCATATTTACTCCTCTCAGAATTTACAGTTTAGTAAAAGATTCAGGCAAGTACACAGGTTGTTATAATACAGTACTAAAACTACTACGTCGGGGTAGTATAGCGTGCCCCAGTTGCCTAATGGAAGATCTAAGATCTAAGATCTAGACTAAGGAGATTAGGAAAGTTTTTCTGGAAGATGATGTCTAAGCTGAGTTCTGAAGGATAGGTAGGAGCTTGCCATGTGCTAGTGGACAGGAAGGAGGAATGGAGTTTTAAGCAGACAGAGTAGCCAGAGGGAATTTCCACAGGCAGGAGAGAGCATGGCATACTTAAGGACTGAAGGAGGCTCTGTTAAAGGTCCTATGAAGTTCGGAGTGGGGTGGTGCCCAAGACTACTTTATTCTGGGAAGAAAAGGATGTCATTAAAGAAACAGAAAGGGAGAGTGCCATGTTCAGATTTTAGTTTTTAAAAGATCCCTCTAATTTCAGTGTAGATTGTGTATTAGAGTGAGTTAAAAGTGGACACAGAAAGGGCAGTTAAAATGCCTGTAAAGCATCCAAAGGAGAGATGATGGAGGCTCAGAACTGGCATGATAATGGTTGAAAATAAAGAGGACTTTAGAGATTTGAGAGACATTTATGAAGAAAGAATCAGAAGGTTGTGGTATTAGTATGGTGCTGGATATGGAATGGAAAAAAGGACCCAAAGGTGGACTCCCAGGTTTCTGCTTGAGCATGTGAACGGTGCCATGGACTGAGACAGGAAACACGCACTGTAATGGATGGACAGTGGTCGCTGTAACTCAGCATGTATTCTTAGTTATTATGTACCAATTTTCAACCAGGAGCAACCCTCTCAGTCTCAATCCATATGTTCCCAGATGAAACTGCCTCCACCTCCAGTTCCAGGAATGAAGCACATGCTCCAGTCAGGGTCGGTCAGTAGCCACATTTCAAGGATAGTTACAGCAACTCAGCTGGTATAGTCAGCATGAATCTCAGAGCTTTTATAGGACCTGTTGAAAAAGATGTGGACTTGTTTATTGGTGGAGCTGCTACAGTTATTTGAATTCACTAAAGGAATGACTATCTGAGAAGGGAGCCAATACAATGAAAGGCAAAGCCCAGAGACAGAGTAGCAAAATCCTGATGACACCCTTCATGCCTGAAGCCATTCTATCCGTTGGCCTTTTTCATTTATGGGCATCAATAAATTTTCTTTTGGCTTAAGCTAGAAAGGGTAGATTTTCTTTATATATATTTGAAAACTGATAAAGAAATCACATATGAAGTAACTAGTGGGGAAAGACGACATGTTCAGGCTTGGCTATGTTGAGTTGGAAGTGCTCGTGAGGCATCTTAGTATAGTGGAGATATCCAGTAGGAGATTGGATATATGCATAGGAAGTTAGCAATACCTGAAACAGCCTTTGATAAAGATTTTTAGAAGGTCATTGCCGATGCATTAAAAAAAGTCTAAAAAATTCTCACATTAGTTGACCGTTCAGTAGAACCAACTAGACCCAAAGAGTTTGAAAGCGATATTTTCTCCTTTTTAGTTTCTTCAATGATTATTCTACTAAGGGCTTCTACTTCTGTGATATTCTGCTATAATAAGAATTATATTTGTTCTTCAGCCTCAGTTCCTGGCACAGACCTAAAATCTTTGTAATTTCCTAAGTGATAGTATTGCTAGGAGCATCTTTTGTTGTAATATTTGGTCTTTGACCTGATTCCTGATACAAATCTCCTAAATCCTTTGGAATTTCCTGGATGATAAAAACATCTTTTGTTCTAACAAGGCAATTCTTAGTAGGCTCCTGAATGGGGGCTGGTCACCAGAAAGAATAAGCCATGATTAGAAACTTGGAATTTTTAGTCCTACTCCACCCTCTTCAGAGAGGAAAGGAGTTGGAGACTGAGTTAATAATTGATCATGCCTGTGCGATGAAACCTCCATGAAAATGCCCAAAGTGGGAGGTGTGGAGGGCTTCCAGGCTAGTGAACAAGAACACACAGAGATGCTGGGAGGGTGAGGTGCCCAGGGAAGGCATGGAAGCTCCACATCCCTTCTTACATGTCTTGCCCTATGAACCTCTTCATCTGGTTCCTTCATCATATCCTTGATAATAAACCAGTAAATTCATTAGCCCCCCTTTATCCATGGGAGATATGTTCCAAGATCCCCCAGTGAATGCCTAAAACCATGGATAGTACTGAACCCTACATGTACTGTTTTTGTTCCTATACCTTTGATAAAGTTTAATTTACAAATTAGTCACAGTAAGAAATTAACATTAAGTAATAATAAATAGAACAATTATAACAATATGCTATAATAAAAGTTATATGAATGTGGTCTCTCTCTCAAAACATCTTATTGTTCATTTTATTTCTAATTTATCAATTGTAGTAAACTGAATAATATCCCCTTCCCTCCAAGATGTCCATATCCTAACTCCTGGAACCTGTGGATATATTACCTTCAGTGGCAAAAAGGACTTTGCAGATATAATTAAGTTAAAAAGTCTTGAGATGGGGAGATTATCCTGGATTATTCAGGTGGGTCCAGTATGTAATCATAAGTGTTCTTATATGATGATGGAAACAGATTGTAGTGGACAAAGCTGGGAAAAATATTCTCCCCTAAGGCCTCCAGAAAGAACATAGCTCTGCCAACACCTTTACTTTAGTCCCGTGAAACTAATTACAGACTTCTGGCCTCAAAAATTATGAGAGAATAAATTTGTGTTTTAAGTCACCAAATTTGTGGTGATTTATTACAGTAGCCATAGGGAACTAATTCATCAGTATAATGTTATATGTAAAGCTTTCATAGCTTTATCGAGATGCAATTCACTATCATATAGTTCATCCCTATGAAATATAAAATTCAAAGGTTTTTAGTATATTCACAGATATGCACAACCATCACTGTAGTCAAGTTTAGAACATTTTCACCACCACAAAAAGGTGTCTGTACACTTTAGCTATAAGCTCCCTATCCCTCCATGCCCCCATAACCCTAGCAACTACTAATCTACTCTCTGTCTATACAGATTTTCCCATACTGGACATTTCATTTAAACAGATCCATATAATATGTGGTCTTCTGTGACTGGCTTCTTTTTAGTACAATGTTTTTAAGGTTCGTTCATGTTATAGCATGTATCAGCATTTCATTTCTTTTTATGGATAAATATTATTTCATTGTATTTGATATACTAAACTTTATTTATCCATTCATTAGTTGATGGACATTTGCATTGTTTAATTATTATGAACATTGCTGCTATAAACATTAGTGTGTAAGTTTTTGTGTAGACGTATGATTCATTTTTCTTGGGTATAGACCAAGGAGTGGAATTGGTGAGTCATATGCTAACTCTTGGTGTAATTGTTTGAGGAACTTCTAGACTGTTCTCCAAAATGGCTATACCATTTTACATTCCAACCAGTAGGGAATGAGGGTTCTGATTTCTCTACATCTCTCATCCTCCAGTAGGTGAGAAGTCGTATCTCATTATAATTTTTGATTTGAATTCCTGTGTGTGTGTATTAGAAAGAGAGAAAAAGAGAGAGAGTTAAATACAAATTTTTAAGATATCCACATGCTCTGATTATAAAAATTTAGTGTTGTCGCCTCTATATACCAAGAGTTGTGATCCTTTACTAACTGAAAATATCCTCCATAATAACAAAAATTTTTATTATTTTCAAGTGATATAATGACTTTCTGTGTTAATTTAATGATGAAAACACATGAAAATGTCGGCAATTAGAGAAATCCCTTTGCTGAGAAAACTTAAATGTGCATATTTTACACCTGTGGCCAAAAAAAATTACAATTATTGTTTGCATTTGAACTTAAATTCAGCTTTAATTTTATTAGGCACCTGACTTTTTTAATAAAGATTTCTTTTTTGTATGTGGATTAAATCATGGAAGCATATAGTTTTTTCTTAGCAATTCCTTCAAAACTTCGGTGTTTAAATGGATCCTTTGACTATAAAATTCAATTCTTTTATCTAAAACCTCTGAGAGAAGTTTGGGGATTGAAAAGTCCCCAAAGCTTGGCATTGAATGGTATAAAATGCACTTAAGTGGATGAATCGCAATAACATAAGATTGAGTGAAATAAGACTATACAAATTATAGCTTTATGTAATATTTTTAAAAACAATATTAAACAATCTACTGTTTAGGGCCATGTAGTTGGCAAAAACATAATGAAAAAAAGCATGGAAACAATGAACCCCAAATACAGACTAGTGGTTACTTTGGCATGGGAAGAAAAGGGCTGCATGCAATAAGGGAGATGTATATGGAGGCTTCTAAACTAGTTTTAATGTCATATTTCTAAAGTTGAGTGGTGGATACACGGTTCATTTTCATTATAGTTTGAAAAACTGTACATATATTTTCTACACTCTATTGGAACTATGCTACATTTTACCATAAAATGAAAGTTACAGTTCATTTGATATGAATTGATGATATAGTATGGCTGACTCAGAAAAGTTAGTTGATCTTCTACATGTTATTTAAGAAATCTGTTGAGGAAATTGAATACATTGCTCTATTTAGCCCTGATCATATTTTCCTTTAGTGCGTTCAAGTTTTTTTTTTAAATTAAATTTATTGGGGTGACTGGTTAATAAAATTATATCAGTTTCAAGTGTACAATTCAATAATACATTATCTGTATATAGCATTGTGTGCTTACCACGCAAAGTTAAATCTTCTTTCACCATATATTTGACCCCCTTTACCCTTATCTACCCCCACACTTTCCCATGGTAACCACTGAATTGTTGTCTGTGTCTATGAGGTTTTGTTTGTTTGTCTTGTTTGTTGCTTTTAGTTTTATATCCCACATGTGAATGAAATCATATGGTTCTTAACCCTTTCTTTCAGGTGTTGTTTATTTCTGAGCGCCCCACTTTAAGAGTGATACAGATAAACTAGAGTGTGTTCAGCAGACAGTGATGAGGCTGGTGGTGATTCTCAGAACTCTGCTATATGTGAGATAATTGAATAAGTAATCAAGAGGAGCAAAATAGAAGAGATGTGAATCATTGGTTGGGATGTAAGTCTTCATATATTTTAAGGTCAGCCATGAGAATGAGAGCTTAGATTCATATTACATACCTCAAAGCATAGAATCGAAATCAATAGGTGGACACTACAAGGAAATAGACTTTGGCTTAACAGAACAAATAACATTCTAATAATTACATTTGTTCAATGACTTGCCTTGAGAAGTAGTGTGTTTCTCTTTGGTGGAAGTATTCTAGCATAGGTCGATTAATGTGCTGGTGAGATATTATCAGGAGGTGTCCCTAAAAGTTTCTGTGGACCTTAAGATCTTAGAAGGTTTTCAGAAATCTCTAGTCAATTTAAAATTTATATTCAATATCTCCTACTTGAGTGGCAACAGTTTAGTGACTAAGAACACAGAGTCTGGAACCAGATCTTTGGGTTAAATCCTGACTTTGCCAATTACCACCTGTGTAACTTTGAGCAAGTTACCTAACCTCTCTGTGCCTCCTTTCCACGCTCTATAAAAATGGGTTTGGTATCTATTTCACAGAACTGATATAAGATTTAAAAGCATGCCACGTAGTAAATCCCCACTAATGTTTATGTTTTAAA